>NC_086114.1:2057500-2357500 GCF_963921235.1 Mobula hypostoma | reverse complement strand
ATCAAAAGGCACAGACCCTGTCAGAATTAGAGCGAGAGGAAGTAGTGCTCCTTGTGAACACGATTGCAAGAATAATCATGGCTGGAGGCAGACTAATCCTTCGGGGATTCCTGTCCACCCCACGAGCTACTGCCAGAAACTAAATTAAAACTAATGTTTACTGTCCCTAAATCCGTCACGCAAAATAATTAGATCTAAATCCATTAATCAATATTTGAATTAACGTAATCTCGGGGGCGGGGGGGATTCTAATAGACTGGGTGACAGGCAGAGATAGAGTAAGGGATGTCAGGAGAGAGCTGGGCAGGTTAACACGTCAAGAGGATTAAAGCACTTAGACTGTGACGCCAGAGGTGTGAAAATGTAATGAATGAGAGGTGGACATGCTAAGGGAAACGAACAGACTTTATGTAAAGGAAAAGACATTGAAAAAAAAGAAAACAGTAGAGAATACAGAGAGAGTGAGAGAGAGGGTTTTTATTCTAATTGTGTTTGTTTATCTAAAACTTGTGCATAATTTATGCTTAATTGATTTTTTAAAAAAATAGTTCCCTAGTGCTACTTGCATGGTGGTTTTTGTGCACATATCTCTACTTCTAACTTTATTTTTATATGATTCTATTCTGTATAATTGTTGAATGTTGTTGTTTTTTGTTACACCCTGACCCATTCACCATGGCAAATTCCTCATATGTGCAATTGGTTACGGCAAATAAAGCTGATCCTGTGATCAGATGGACTCTTGACCTCACACTACCTCGTTATCATCTGGCACTTTATTGTTTACCTTATTATTAATCTACTTGTGGTGATATTACTTTATGCATTGTGTGTAAGTTGTATGCACTGTGTTGTCCACCTTGGTTCGGAGGAATGTTATTTCATTTGGCGGCATAGTTAAATGACAATAAACTTGAACTAGAACTTTCTCTGTAGCGGTTACACTTTATTCCGCATTTTGTTATTGTTTTCCCTTATTCTACCCGAATGCACCGTGTAATGATCAGAACTGTATGAACAGTTTGCAGGACAAGCGTTTCACTGTATCTCAGTACATGTAATAGTAATAAATTAATTTCAATCCCATTTTCACCAACTCTCTCCTGATGGAAGATCTCTCTCATTTGACCATCAAGCAGCACACTTTCCTAACAGAGTCCGACACTGAGCACAACACACCACAAGTGGAACAGTCCTTGAACACAAAATAATGAAAGCACAATGAATCTGTCGCCTTCACATGAGCGGATGATTCCGGCACAGACACCCAGAGTAGCACTGACATCACACCAACATTCACCATGAAGGTTTTTGAGATTTTTAAGGTTAGTTTTGTGTGTTACATGTACATTGAAGCATACAGTGAGATGTGTTGTTTGTGTCAATGACCAACAGTGCCCAGGATTGTGCTGGGCAGCCCAGAAGTGTCTCCATGCTTCAGAGTGCCAGCGTAGCACGCCCCCAGCTTACAAACCCTAACCCTAACCCTAACCCTCCCACAATCTTTCAATGTGGGAGGGTAGTAGAGCACCAGGAGGAAACTCACGTAGTCATGGGAGGAACATGCAAACTCCTTACAGACAGTGATAGGAACTATAGTGTAAACGGTTATGCTAACTGAGACACTAACATGCCACCTTCTCCACATAATTCCCTGGTAACAAATGCAAAGGAACCAGGTTATCCTGTTATGTTAAGGTTACTGCTTTTATATGTTCATTCAGCTGACTTGTGATACATTCTGGTTTGATTGATGTGGGGCTGAATGGGTGAACTGCTCACCCAAACTATCATGCATCTCCTGGAGTTATGGGTGGGATGGTAACATATTGGTTAGTGCAATCACTTTACAGCAACTGTGATAACCAATGTGGGTTTGATTCCCAGCTCTGCCTGTAAGAAGCTAACACATTTTCTGCAGGACCTCCCACACTCCAAGATGTCTGGGTTAACGGATTAATTGTAAGAGAATCTCTTACTAGCTTTTCCTTCAGTTAGTCCTGACGAAGGGTCTTGGCCCGAAACATTGACTGTACCTCTTCCTAGAGATGCTGCCTGGCCTGCTGCGTTCACCAGCAACTTTGATGTGAGTTGCTTGAATTTCCAGCATCTGCAGAATTCCTCGTGTTTGTGATTAAAGATCCCTTGTTAATGAGAGAGGTCAGAGGAGAATGACGAGACTCGTTCAAACTGACAAGAAGGCGACAGTAGCTCAAAATACCACATGTTCCAACAATGGCGTGCATGAGAGCATCTCTGAATGTACAACACATCAAACCTTGAAGCAGATGGGTTACAGCAACAGAAGACCTAATCAGTATTAGAAAGATGTACCTAATAAAGTGGCTACTGAATGTATTAGGTGGCAGGGTGGAGATATGTGTCTACCAATGGAGGTGTAAGATGCTCTTTCCCTCTGCTAACCTGCAGGTGACCCTTGGGCAAGCTGTAGCACTTGCTTAGCCCCCTGATCAGAGTCATGTGAAGCCATGGGAGCAGGTGGTCGATAGTCGTACGAGCAGCTGGTGCATATCACAAGTCCTGGTTATGCAACCACTGACACCAGGCAGACAATCTCTGAAGAGTATTGATAATGGCTGGGGCCACCTGTCTTATAATGACACTGTCCAGAAGAAGGCGATGGCAAATGACTTTTGCAGAAAAATTTTCCAAGAACAATCATGCTCATGGAAAAACCATCATCACTTATATCATACAACATGGCACTTAAGAAACGAACAAACTGAATGTATATTTTCTCTGGCTCAGGACAGGAGCGGAAAACAGGGGTTTCTTACTTGACCATCTGTTGAAAAGTGTCTCTCTGGACCCAAGACATGATCCAAGATCAAAGAGCAAAGGAGACCAACGCAGGGAGACTCTACAAACCTGGAGTGATAGTGAGAGAAGGTAAGGTAATTATAATTACTTTGTCTAGTTATTTGGTGGACTTCTACAAAAACGATCAGATTTAGAATTGATTCTCTATGCAGTGCAGATCCTGACCAAAGAAGATTCAAGTCAAACACTGAGCATTAAATGTAAAATTACTTCTGTTTCACCCACTGAGTTTCATGTGCGATTTTTGCATCATTTACGTTTCTAAATGAAACTGCACTGAAACTGTCATTATGACATAAGTCCATCACCCCTACTGGGACATTAGCTGCAAAGAGCAGCTCACTAGAGTCCTCTGTCCTAAGCCAGTCCTTCAAGTTGTCCCCAGCTGTATCTCATCTTAGCTGAAGATCCTTCTTCGGTCAGGGATGAGGCCTTTGGAGCTTCTGTTGCCATACCTGTAGCTCTGAGGTTTTACAGTATGGGGTTGCTAGCCTCATCCCCAACCATTGTCCTTTCACAGCCAGGCTAGGGACCGTCCACGGTGGAGTTAAACTGTCATTATTGCTTCTCAATATTGGCGCTCACAGCTGAGAATGTTTTGGCTACTCTACCTGGAAAAACCTCTTGACCTTGTGTTTCTTAAACAAACTATATTTCAGTTCTGGCAGCTGGCAAAGAAATGGTCGAATCATCAGCCACATGTGACATCTCTAGTTTACTGCCAGAGTTCTTTCCCAGCACTGTGTTTACATTGGGATTTATGTGAAGTATTTTACCAGGGAGACTCATTACTCATCCCCAGTGTGTTATCCTTCATTGCTGGATGATGCTAATTGCCCAACCTTCTCCGTGTGTCGCTCTGTCTGACTCAAGTGAGAGCTGTTGGGAATCACTGCATTGACCTGTCTGTGAGTTTTGAACATATGGCAATAGACATTACTGCATTTTACTTTCCCAGTGCCCGGGTCCTTAAGTATTGTCAATGTTGATATTGATCCAGAGTTTCTACAGAAGTGAGGAATGAGGCATAATGCTTAGTGGTTATGACTACATATTGAGTCTTACAATAACAAAGAATGAACAAAGGTAGAAAGACAAAGAACAAAGAAGTTGTGATCGTCCACTGCTGTGCAGTTTCCATACTGTGCAGCGATGCAGCCTGTTAGGGTGCTCTCTATTGAATTGAATTCATTACTTACATCCTTCATATACATGATGAGTAAAAATCTTTAACATTACATCTCCGTCTAAATGTGCAATGTGCAATTCATAGTAATTTATAATAAATAGTATGTACAACAGGACAGTCAATATAACATAGAAATACAGTTGTGTCAGCATGAATTAATCAGTCTGATGGCCTGGTGGAAGAAGCTGACCCGGAGACTGTTGGTCCTGGCTCTTATGCTGCGGTACCACTTCCTGGATGGTAGCAGCTGGAACAGTTAGTGATTGGGGTGACTGGAGTCCCCAGTGATCCTTCGGGCTCTTTTTACACACCTGTCGTTGTACTGCACATCTATAGAATGATATGAGTATAGATACACATAGTCTAACTTTCTTTAGCCTCTTCAGAAAGTTGAGGCTTTGGTGAGCTTTCCTGATTGTGTAGGATATGTTCTACATCTTGAGGTCATTTGTACGATTCCTCAGTGTATTTCTGTTGAAAGGAATGGTTGCCAACTTGTAATTATAATTTCAGATGTTGGCATAATGCTATTATAGAGCCAGCAACCTGGGTTCAATTCCTGCCTCTATCTGCAAGAAATTTGTACCTTCTTCCTGCAACCACATGGCTTTCTTCTGAGTGCTCTGGTTTTCCCCACCTTCCAAAGTGTTTCCGAGTGCTCTGGTATCTCCCACGTTCCAAAGATGTATCGGTTAGTAGGTTAATTGATCAATGAGTGTAATGATGTGGGCTTGTTGGGCCAGGAGGGCCTATTGCTGTTCTGTATCCCTTTAAATATACTAAAATAATTCAATTTCTCTTCTACAAATACTGTCTGACCTTATCGGTCTCTCCTTATCTGAGATAGCGCCTCAGAATCAGGGATTACTTGATTCCATCCTGGGCTTCTGACACGACTCAGCAAGAGATCCACAGACCCCACCGTAGTTGGGACAGGAGGTCGTAGTGAGTCACAGAGAGATGCAGTATGGAAACAGGCCATTCAGCCCATCCAGTTCATGCTGATATCAACTATTTCAACTAACCTTCCATTAATTTTTTTTTCTTTATTCTCCCCTCCTATCCAACCCATCACCTACATGCTAGAGCTGGTTTAGAGTGGCCATTTCACCAATGGACTTTTTTTGGGGGGGGAGAAACTGGAGCATCTGGTCAAAGCCCTCGTGGTCACAGGGAGAACGTGTAAACTCCACACAGACAGCACCTGAGGTCAGAATCGAACCCACGTCTCTCTCTCTTTGGTGTAGTGGTTTGACTAGTTGTGGCACAGGGGCCTGTGGTGAAGGTTTGTACCTTTGGATCCTGGGCCAGGAGTCTCCGTGCTATCCCGAGCATGCCTCCTGGATATTTATTTATTTACTGAGAGATACAGTGTGGAGTAGACCCTTCCGTCCCTGCAAGCCACACCACCCAAGCCTAATCATCGACAATTTACAATGACTATGAACAAGTATGTCCAGAGACATACTGGGAGGACACCAGAGCACCCGGACCAAACTCGTGGGGTCATGGGAAGAGATTACAAACTCCTTACAGAGGACATCGGGATGAGCTCCGGACTCCGATGGCCTCAGCTGTAGAGCGACGTGCTAACTGATGCACTCCCGTGGAACTCTAGGAGGCAAGGAAGAAGCTGCACTTTTTTTTCAAGAAGGCTTTGAAGGCATCCTCTGTCCAGGTGGTGAAAGAGCTCAGATCAGACGGTCTGTGGTGGGGATTCTGACGTTGGACATACTGATGCTGCAACCTGTCCAAGGACTCGGTCCTCAGCAGTAACATTGAAATCGGTATGATGCCATGATCAGCCACCAGGTGGCGCCCTTCTACACAAGACTTGTGATTGTGAACAATGATTTCTCCAACTTCAACTAACCGCTCCACTCCGTCCCGTATCTCTTGGCCCCATCATCCCATCGCTTCCTTCCACGAAAATATCACAAAGAAAAAAAAAACAGATGTTGGAACTCTGAAAGAGAAACAGAATGCTGAAAACCAGTGGGAAAGTTATTGGAAGGCATTCTGAGGTAATGGATATATAAGTATTTGGATAAACATGGGCTGTTGTGGAATAGTCAACATGGCTTTCTGTGTGGTAGGTCGTTTAGAGTTTTTTTGAGGTTTACCAGGAAATTTGATGAAGGCAAGGCAGTGGATGTTGCCTACATGGACATTAGCAAGGCCTTTGATGAGGTCCCTGATGGGAGGTTGGTCAAGAAGATTCAGTCAGTTGGCATTCAGGATAACATAGCAAATTGAATTAGACATTGGCTTTGTGGGAGAAGCCAGGGAGTGGTAGTAGAGGATTGCCTCTCTGACTGGAGGCCTGTGACTAGTGGAGTGCCACAGGGACTGGTGCTGGGTCCGTTATTGTTTGCCATCTATATTGATGGTTTGGTCCGAACAACAACTGAACTTCTTGACCATGTCTGCATACTTTTATGCGTTGAGATGCTGCCACATGATTGGCTGATTAGATATTTGTAGTAATGAACAGGTGTACCTAATAAACTGGCCACTGAGTGTAAGTACCAAACTCTGTAAAATAAATTGCCCCTCAGTTCCAATTAAATCCATTCCCTCTCTCCTTAAACCTAAGCCCTCTAATTCTTGCAACACACATCAAAGTTGCTGGTGAATGCAGCAGGCCAGGCAGCATCTCTAGGAAGAGGTACAGTCGACGTTTCAGGCCGAGACCCTTCGTCAGGACTAACTGAAGGAAGAGTGAGTAAGAGATTTGAAAGTGGGAGGGGGAGGGGGAGATCCAAAATGATAGGAGAAGACAGGAGGGGGAGGGATGGAGCCAAGAGCTGGACAGGTGATTGGCAAAAGGAATACGAGAGGATCATGGGACAGGAGGTCTGGGAAGAAAGACAAGCATCTGCAGAATTCCTGTTGTTTCCCTCTACTTCTTGATTCATCTCCCCGTCCCTCTCCCAATCAATGGCCCTTATGATAACCAATAATCTCCAATAAGCTTAACATTACTCTCCCCTCCTATTTCACGGACACACAAGAGTCAGGAAGATATGGCTAATATGAGAGGGCATATTTTTAAGGTGATTGGAGGAAAGTATAGGGGGATGTCAGAATATTTTTTACCCAGAGTGTTGTGGGTGCATGGAATACCCTGGTCTGGTTTAAAAAACTCTTACATAGACACATAAATAATAGAAAAATGGAAGGCAATGTGGGAGGGGTTAGACTGATTTTAGAGTAGTTATAAAGTTGGCACAACATTGTGGGTTGTAAGCCCTGCAGTGTTTTATGTTTAATGTAAAATGTATCCGTGTTTGATAGAAGCAGTGAAAAACATCATAGAGCCTGTTAAGTCATAGAGCAGTATAGCACTGAAAGAGACCCTTTGGCCCATCTAGTCCATGCTGAACTGTTCAAGTCAATGAGTTGCAAAATTGGGGTGAACCTGTACAGAGGGATAATGGGCTCAGTGATGCATGGCGGTGCGGAGTTTCACATTGCTAACTGGAAAGGTGACGAGGTTTAGCATTCACATTAGAGGTGAGAATTCTGAACAGAGATTGTGTGTGTGTTTACTCCAGATTTCCGGCATCTGCAGAATTTCTTGTGATTAACAGCTGAAAGGAGCCAATGATATAGAGACAAAAAATCTGCAGATGCAGGAAATCCAAAGCAACACACACAAAATGCTGGAGGAACTCAGCAGGCCAGGCAAATTCTATGGAAAATATGCAGCCCATAGGCAGCATCTATTGTTCGAGTCCCGAGGAGCAGCTGGAAACTTTGACTGTTTACTCTTTTCCATAGATGCTGACTGGCCTGCTGAGTTCCTCCAGCATTTTGTGTGTGGTGTAGTGATGTCGAGGCTGCGGCAGAGGAATGCCAGGATAACAACATACTTCCGCAGGAGGAGATTAGGATCAGGATCAATGGGAATACGTGATGGGAAGATCTCCAATGAAGATATTGTGTAGGGTGGATGAGGAGCAGGAAGTATTCTAAAGGATATCTTTGTGTCTGAGGGAAGAGAAACATCAGGTATCCTTTACACCATTGAAGTAAGAGGGAAGCATTCCAAGACCAGTAGTTTCTATGCTCTTGGGATCAGATGCCTACAGATAATGAAAATAAGTGGAAAGTTTTTCTTCAGGGGTTAAAGTCCCTATTGTCAGGGAAAACCCACGGAGACCGAAGAAGAACTGTGAACTGAATAAAGTGGGAACAGTATGGAACTTTCAGCACAAATCTTGTGATTGAGACTGATGCCTAACGAAGTTCTTGCATTTATCTGAGGAAGCAAATTAAACAAAATTTGGGGATGTTTCAGTGAAATATTTTGTTTTTAGAAAGTTTATTTATATTTCACCTTCTTTTATTATTTATTTAGCAGTCCATAACTTCAGGAGAACTCCCACCACTGACACCCCTCTTTACGCTGACAGCACTGCAGTGGAAACTGTGAGCAGTCTCGAACTCCTGGGGGTGTACATCTCACACAACCTCTCATGGTCCCAGAACGCGTTCCACTCTATCAGGAAACCTCAATGACTCCTCTACTTTCTGAGAGTGCTGAATACAGCTGGTCTCGGAACATCGATACTCACATCCTTCTACAGACGTGCTGTGGAGAGCATCCTGACAGCTGCATCACTGATGATGCACAGAGAAACAGCTCTGCGGTGGGCAGCAGGGCTCTGCAATGAGTGGCCGAAAATGCCCAATGTATCACCAGCAGCAGCCTTCCCTCCATCAGGGACTTATATACAGAAAGGTGCTGGAAAAGGTCCAGTAACATCATGAAGAAGCCCACCCACCCTGCTCATGGACTGTTTGTCCCTCTCCCGTCCCTTGTAGCAACCATGCCAGGATCACCAGACTCAAAAACAGTTACTTTCCCCAAGCAGTAAGGCTGATCAGCACCTCCACCCACTGACCCACTAACCCACCCTGTCACCCTCCACCACCACTACCTTCACCTAGGGTCACTTTTATGTACCTACAATCTGTGTACAACAGTTACTTGTACAGAGTGTTTTACAGGACTGTTTTTATATTTATATATATTGTGTTTTTATTGTGTTCTTTGTGCTTATTGTGTCTTTTTGGCTGCGTTGGATCCAGAGTAACAATCATTTTATTCTCCTTTACACCCATGTAATGAAGGATGACAGTAATCAGTCTTGTATAAGGTGCTTAAAGAGATAATTAAAGATTGCTTCCAGTTTTTCCGACAGTGAGATGCGACTGGCTGCTCAGCCTGTTTGATGACAACACTGTCACTGGAATCCCTTTGAACAGATGCCTGTGGTGTCAGTCTGCAGAAACCACTGGATCTTTCGGCTCCGCACACAGCGCTACTTCTCTGAGGCATGTTCTCTGCTATTTTGTTAAAGAAACTCGCGGTAATAGGATAGAGTTGCTTCTCATTCCCCACAGTAGTGTAGTGGTTAGCGCATCACCATTACAGCTTGGACGTCAGAGCTTGGAGCTCAATCCTCGTGTGCTCAGAAAGGAGTTTGTACGTTCTCCCCGTGACTGTGTAGGTTTCCTCCGGGTGCTCCGGTTTCCTGCCACACTCCAAAGACGTACCCGTTATTAGGTTAACTGTTCGTTGTAAATTGTCCTGTGACCAGGCTAGGGTTAAATGGGTGGGTGCTGGTGATGCGGCTCGAAGTGCTGGAAGGGTCTGTTCTTCACGGTCTCTCTAAGTAAGTAAAAAAGAACACAAGAGATTCTGCAGATGCTGGAAATCTTGCAGAGCACAGACAAAATGCTGGAGGAACTCAGCAGCTCCGGTAGCATCTACAAACAGTCAACATTTCAGGCTGAGATGAGGGGTATTGATCCAGAACATTGACTGCTCATCCCTCACTCCCCAAGCTTGGCTACTTTTGCAATAATTTCCTTTTCAGCATCACTGATATCTCTCACTTTGGGGAAATTCTCATTTGAGTATTGCCATTAAAAAGAGAGGAAATTAAACAAATGCTGGTAGAGTTTATCTGGAATTAGCAAGCTCAGTAATGAGCCAATTTGAAGTCATATAGTTGGTGTGCCACTCTGGCGTCACAATGCAGAGTACAGATCACCATGTAGGCTAGCACCCACTCCACAGATTAAAGAAAGCTTGGAAGCTCTAATAGGCTTGCTTGAGGTGGATGGCCAAGAACAGAAAAACCCGTAAAAAGTGGTGGACACTGCCTGGTCCATTACAGGCAAAGCGCTCCCCACCATTGAGCGTATCTACAAGGAGCACAGCCAGAAGAAAGCAGCATCCATCATCAGTGACCCCCATCACCCAGGCCATGCCCTCTTCTCACTACTGCCATCAGGAAGGAGGTACGGGAGCCTCAGGTCCCACACCACCAGATTCAGGAACAGGTATTACCCCTCAACCATCAGGCTCTTGAACCAGAGGGGATAACTTCACTCACCCCAACACTGAACTGATTCCACAACTGACTCACTTTCAAGAACTTTACAACTCATGTTCTCAATATTATTTATTTACTTATGTTTTCTTATAATTATTATTATTGTTTGTGTTTTTGTTTTTTTTTGCATTTACACTGTTTGTCCTCTTTTGTACATTAGTTGCTAGTGTTTGTGTATCGTTTTTCATTGACTCCATTGTGTTTCTTTGTTCTACTGTGAATGCCCGAAAGAAAATGAATCTCAGGGTTGTACGTGGTGACATTTGTGTACTTTGATAATAAATTTATTTTGAACTTTGAGCTAACATACTTAAATAATGATAAAGTCAAAGTTCAAAGTAAATTTATTATCAAAATATGTACCTACATGTTACCATATACCACCTTGAGATTCATCTCCTTACAGGCATTTACAAGAAAATAAAGAAATACATACAATAGAATTTGTGGAAGACTATACATGAACAGAGACTGACAAAGAACCTATGTGCAAGATAAGACAATTTGTGCAAATACTACAAATAAATAATACTGAGAACATGAGATGTACAGTAGAGTCGGAGAAAGTGAGTCTGGAGGTTGTAGAGTTAGTTCTCAGTTGTGATGAGTGAAGTCATCCACTCTGGTTCGGGAGCCTGATGGCTGAGGGGTTTCTGAACCTGGTGGTGTCGGACCTAAGACTTCTGTACCTCTTGCCCGATGGTAGTAGACCATAGGACCACAAGACCTGGGGAGCATAATTAGACCACTTGGCCCACTGAGTCTGCTCTGCCAGTCCATCGAGAAGAGAACATGTCCTGGATGGTGGGGGTTGTTTCGTGTGGTAGCACTCTTAGTAAATGTGCTCAGCTGAGGAGAGGGATTTTGGACTGGTCTGTATCCACCAACTTCTGTAGACTTTTCCTTTCCTAGGTACTGGCGGGTAGCATGAATGATGAAGAATGAAAAACATTTATAGTGGACTTACAGGTGCTATGCTTGAAATATTATCATGTAAAGTTGTATTGAGCTGAGAGAAGGAGGAACATTGGGTGGCTTTTGATTGACAGAAAACATATGTCTAAGATTTTAATGCATTTTGTTCTGGAGCAAGATTTTCCAGAAGACAGGACCTACACAGGGTCATTTGTAGAAAGTGATATACTGTTGCTTGAAAACCAACATTTTTGCTGCCTCAAGGTTCTTATGCTTGTGTAGAAATTTGTGACAATGGCCAGCACTTGCTTAAGGACCTGATTTTTAACCTCACAATCTATCTCATTACGACTTTTCATCTTATTGTCTATCTGCATTACACTTTCTCTGTAGCTGTTACTCTTCATTTTGCATTCTGTTATTATCTTATCTTGTTCTGCCTAAATGTAGTGTGTGTAATGAATTGATCTGCATAAACAGTATGCAGGTGTCTCGATGACCAGAGAGCTTTGTTGGCCGGAGTCCAGGATCCAGCAGGCAGCAGCGGCCTTTCGGATCTGGTGCTACTTTAATTTAGTGTTTTAATTTAATTTTAAGGTACAATTAGGGTTTAGGACAACAGATAACAGAGTGACTATCTACCATTGCCAAATACTGCTACAATACAGAGATCGCCCAAAAACAAACCTTCATGAAGATCGGCTTGCTGAGGGGATCAGGCCCGCAGCCCTCAGAGATGCCTGATGCCAGTGGCCGGAGGTGGGGATGTCGTAAGCGGTGTGCAAGGAAGCGGAAGCGAGGTGAGCGGGCAGGAGTCCGTGCCAAGCAACAAGCAAACCCTAGCCGGCTGTCCCGTCCATTCTGCTGTCCAATGGACATTAAATTGGACTACATCCGAGTCCAACAAAATACTCGGCGGGAGTACAGAAACAGACGTGATCCCGGACACTGCCATTCAGCTGTTTAATTATGTAACAATTTTTCCCCCAAGCCATCGGACTACCAACCTACTGCCCTCCGCTGTGCCTATTGTCTTGTTTATTATTTATTGTAATGCCTGCACTGTTCTGTGTACTTTATGCAGTCCTGGGTAGGTCTGTAGTCTAGTGTAGTTTTTGTGTTGTTTTACGTAGTTCAGTGTAGTTTTTGTATTGTTTCATGTAACATCATGGTCCTGAAAAACATCATCTCGTTTTCACTGTGTACTGTACCAGCAGTTATGGTCAAAATGACAATAAAAAGTGGCTTGACTTGAGTTTATGCTTTGGCTCTTGGTAGGGTCACTCCATGCCAAACAGGTAACAGTGATCCACTGGTCCTCCAGTTTTGGGGGCTTCAGCTCAGGGCTAACCCCCCTGACTGGTCAAACAAAATTGTTACGGAAATGGCAATGAAGAATCCTTCCACATCTGTGTGTGATGGTATTCCTGAGACTCCACCCGGGACTTGCATGGCTGACAGTAGTGAAAAGCAAGAGGAAGCCCTGAACACTGCCAGAGATCGAGGACCTTCACTGCTGCACTCTAAATGCCAGTGGCATAATAGGCATTAAAAATAAAAGTACGCAGGACTAGCTTTTCACTGTATCTCGGTACATGTGACAATAATAAACCAATTTCTGTTTGCTGGGGAAGGTTGCGCCCGGATCGAACTGGTTGAGTCGACAGCTCTCTGCAGCCTGAAGGGTACCTTCTCCCACTGTGAACAATTATTAAATGGTTCTCCAGGATGACTCTTGATCCCACAGCCTACCTTATTATGATCTTGCTCCTTATTGTCTGTCTACACTGCACTTTCTCTGTAGCTGCTACACTTTACTCTGCATTCTAATTGTTTTACCTTGTATGGTCTCATGCAGAGAGAAGTTTGGATAGGTACATGGATGGGAGGGGTATGGAGGACTATGGCCCTGTGCAGTTTAACAGATTGGCATGGGCTAGATGGGCCGAACAGCCCCATTTCTGTGCTGTAGTACTCTATGACTCTTACCTCAATACACTGTTAAATGAATTGATCTGTGTGGACAGTATGCATGACAAGCTTTCACTGTGTCAAGTACATGTGACTATAATTAATCAATTCCAGTTCCAGGACTGAATGAAATATATAACATAATTAACAGGAAGGGAAGGCTATGAAGTTGGTTCTCACTGGGTTGTGTTGGCCAAACTCATTGCCAGTTGGCAGCTCATTTAAGCAACAGGAGACGCTCTTCCAATCTGATCCACAGAAAATTAAACTCTTCCTTGGCATGACAAGGGTGGCTATTTCACCATGGGACTGATGGAAAACAATATCACAGCCATGAACCTTTGTCAATATTTAATTAACTGTGGTGCTGTTTGTGAATTTAATTTGGAATTACTTTACTATTCATAAAAACATTTTTGCAAGCTTAATTTCATGTGTATTGCTGTTGTGGTGGTTTAAGGCACATTTCAGTGATCAGTCTGCAGAACGGTCTTTGCTACAAGTCCTTATGGACGGTAATGTTGACAGGTAGAATGGTCAAATGCAGATTAATACCAATGACCTGTAACCCTGTATGACTGCAGCCTGTTGGAAATAACATCTTTGCAAGTATCTAATTGCAATCTATCTCTTGAGAACCAACAGTCTTTCAACCCAGACCAGTGCAGATCCATGGTGTTGGATGCTGGTGGACTGTGCATGGAGATGCCCCAGTTTCTGAAACGTGACTACATGGCAGCCGGTGATATTGCAGGCTTCTGGCGTTCGATTTTCAGTTACGGCTGAATAAGGCCAATTCTGGGCTATATGCCAATGTCTTCCAGGAATGAAGAGGCTGCCAATTTACTTCTTGTTGGAAGCTTTTAGGCAACAGATAGAGGAACTAGGCACTAGGTTCATCCCAGATCACAGAAGTGAAAATGTAACCATTTCTAGTTCCTTTATTTAAATGTAGCGAGTAGCAGATTCTCAAACTCTAGTACACTCTTGAGCAGGAAGTCAGAGAGAAGCTGGGTGCTGCGGTAGCATAGCGGTTGTTGTTGTCGAGTGACATTGAGTCATTGTCGACTCACCGTGACCGTATGGACCCAGGTTGGCACCAGGCCGGATTCGAACTCAGGACCATCTGACTCGAAGTCCAGTGCTGATGCCACTACAGCACCGGCTGGCCCATGGCCCTCTCAACCTCATTCTCCTAGCAGTTAGCACAATGCAATTACAGCTCGGGACGTCGGAGTTTTGAGTTTAATTCTGGCACTGTCTGTAAGGAGTCTGTACGTTCTCCCCGTGACTGCATGGGTTTCCTCCAGGTGGTCTGGTTTCCTCCCACAGTCCAAAGGCATACTGGTTAGTAGGTCAATCGAGCATTGTAAGTTGTCCTGTGATTGGGTTAGGGTTAAATCGGGGGTTCTTGGGGTTTGTTGGACAGCGCAGCTCAAAGGGTTGGAAGGGCTATTGGTCATTGTAAGTTGTCCTGTGATTAGGTTAGGGTTAAATTGGGGGTGAGACTGTAAAACACAGCAGCAGAATTAGGTCATTCAGCCTGTCGAGTCCACTCTGCCATTACATCATGGCTGATCCTGGGTCCCACTCAATCCCATATACCTGCCCTCTCTCCATATCCCTTGATGCCTGACTAATCAGGAATCTATCAACCTCCACTTTAAATATACCCATGGACTTGCCCTCCACCGCAGTCTGTGGCAGAGCATTCCACAGATTCACCACCCTCTGGCTAAAAAAATTCCTCCTTACTTCTGTTCTAAAAGGTTGCCCCTCAATTTTGAGGATGTGTCCTTTAGTTCTGGATACCCTCCACCATAAGAAACGTCCTCTCTACATCCACTTTATCTAGTCCTCTCAACATTCGGTAGGTTTTAATGAGGTCTCCCCATATTCTTCTAAATTCCAGTGAGTACAGGTCCAAAGCTGCCAAATGCTCCTCATATGTTAACCCCTTCATTCCTGGAATCACCCTTGTGAACCTCCTCTGGACTCTCTCCAATAATATTACATCCTTTCTGAGATAAGGGGCCCAAAACTGTTGACAATACTTCAAGTGCGGCCTGACTAATCTCTTGTAAGGCTCAAGCTCAAGCTGCTCTAAAAAGCCATCTCGTAGGCATTCAACAAATTCCCTCTCCTGCGATGCGACACCAACCTGATTTTCCCAATCCCCTCGCATATTGAAGTTGCCCATTACAATTGTGTCATTACCCTTATTACGTGCCTTTTCCAGATCCCTTTGCAATCTCAGCCCCACATCTTGGCTACTATTTGGAGGCCTATATATGATTCCCATGATGTTTTTTTTCACTCTTGCAGCTTCTTAACTCCACCCACAAAGATTCAACATTCTCTGACCCTGTGTCACCTCTTTCTAAAGATGTAATTCCATCTCTTACCAACAAAGCCACACCACTGCCTGTCCTTTAGATACAAGGAATATCCTTTGATGTTAAGCTCCCATCTATGGCCCTCTTTCAGCTACAACTCAGTGCTGCCACAATGTCGTTGGTATTGTTGGGGTTTGTTGAACAGTGTGCCTCGGAGGGCCGGAAGGCCTACTCTGTGCTGTAGCTCTGAATGAACAAAAACAAATAAACAAATGGCATCCCGACCAAGCAGTTCTTCCCGTTCATCACAGAGAGTGAAAGTGAGTTCAGCTCCGTCTGTGTGTCCTCTGGAAGAATAGACGTTGTTCTTGAGATTGCTTTGTGGCTGCTGCCCAGTCCTGTCCCTGTCCCTCCACCCAGAATGTGAGCTCTACATTTGAGCGCAGGCACAGTAACCCACTTTCCAGTGTTCCATTTACCTTGATTTAGACTGAATCTTGATAATTAGGTGCAGATGGTTTAAGCAGAGTGAGCTGAGGACACCATGTCCTAAATATCAATGCAGGGCACACTTGACAAAGCAAAACACCATGAGACATAGGAACAGAATTAGGCCATTCAGCCCATCGAGTCTGCTCCACCATTCCATCATGGCTGATTTATTATCCCTCTTAACCCCATTCTCCTGCCTCCTCCCCATAATCTTTGACACCCTGATTAATCAAGAATGTATCAACATCTGATTTAAATATATCAAATAGCTTGTCCTCTACAGCCATCTGGGGTAATGACTTCCACAGATTCACCATCCTCTGGCTAACGAATGCCCTCCTCATCTCTGTTCTAAAAGGATGTCCTTCTATTCTGAGGCAGTGCCCTGTGGTGCTAGACTCCTCCACTATAGGAAACATCCTCCCCATCAGGGGTTTCCAACCATTTTTATGCCATGGACCTTTACCATTAACCAAGAGATCTGTGGACCCCCAGCTGGGAACCCCTGAGCTAGGCCTTTCAATATTCAGTAGGTTTCAGTCAGATTTCACCCTCATTGTTCTAAACTTCAGTCAGTTTACCCATATATGCTCCTCATATGCTAACCCTTTTATTCCCAGGATCATTCCCATCAAGGTATTCTGGATCCTCTCCAAAGCCAACACATCTTTTCGTAGCTCTGGGGCTAACCTGCTCTCAATATTCCCAGTGTGGTCTCACCAATGCCTTATAAAGCTTCAGCATTACACCCTCGCTTTTCAAAGTTCAAAGTAAATTTATTCTCAAAGTACACGTATGGCACCATATCCAACCCTGAGGTTCATTTTCCCACGGGCATATTCAATAAATCCATTTTAGTATAATACCCATGATGGAATCAATGAAAGACCACATCAATCAGGCATTCAACCAGTGTGATAAAGACAACAAACTGCAAAAATAAAGAAATAATAACAATCAATAAATGAGCAATTAAAACCATTAAGATATAGGAGCATAATTAGGCCTTTTGACCCATCAAACCTGCTCCGCCATTTCATCACGGGTGATCTATTTTCCCTCTCAGCCCCAATCTCCTGCCTTCCCTCCATATTCGTTCATCCCCTGACCAAGAATCTATCAACTTCTGCCTTAAATATACATAAATACTTGGCCTCTACAGTCAGCTGTGGCAATGAATTCCATGGATTCACCACACTCTGTCTAAAGAAATTCCTCCTCATCTCAGTTGTAAAAGGATGCCCCTCTATTCCTCTGGTCTTAGACTCTCCCAACATAGGAAACATCCTCTCCACATCCACTCTATCAAGGCCTTTGTCCATTTGATAGGTTTCAATGAGGTCACACCTCATTCTTCTGAATTCTAGAGAATACAGGTCCAGAGCCATTAGATGATCTTCATATGACAAGCCATTCAATCCCAGAATCATTTTCATGAACATCCTTTGAATCCTCTCCAGTTTCAGCACATCCTTTCTAAGATAAGAGGCCCAAAGGGCTCACAACACTCCAAGTGAGTTCTCACCAATGCTTTATAAACTTTCAACATTACATCCCGGCTCTTATATTGTAGTCCTCTTGAATGAATGCGAACGTTACATTTGCCTTCCTCACCACAGACTCAACCTGCAAATTAACTTTTAGGGAATCCTGCACAAGGACTCCCAAGTCCCTTTGCACTTCAGTTTTTGTATTTTCTCTGCATTTAGAAAATAGTCAACCCTTTCATTTCTTCTGCCAAAGTACATGACCATACACTTTCTGACACTGTATTCCAACTGTCATTTCTTTGACCATTCTCCTAATCTGTCAAAATCCTTCAGTAGCCTCTCTACTTCCTCAAAACTACCTGCCCCTCCACCTATCTTTGTATTGTCAGCAAACATTGCAGCAAAACCATCAATTCCATCACCTAAATCATTAACATATAACATAAAAAGAATTGGTCCCAACACAGACCCCTGTGAAACACCAACAGCAGCCAGCAAGAAAAGGCTCCCTTTATTTTCATTCTTTACCTCCTTCCAATCAGCCACCACTTTATCCATGCTAGAATCTTTCCTGTAATACCCATGGACTTGCAGTTTGTTAAACTGCCTTATGTGTGGCATCTTGACAAAGGCCTTCTGAAAATCCAAAGACAACAAAGTATCGAGAACATGAGATGAAGAGTCTTTGAAAGTGTGTCCACAGTTTGTGGGAACATTTCTATGACTCTATGACTCTGTTTCAGTGAAATTGTGTGAAGTTATTCCCTGATTCAGTGACAGAGTCCCATCATTGGTGAGTCTGGTGCTTAAGGACTGGTGTCAGGCCCCTGTGTTCTGTGGCTTTGGCATTCAAGACCTATTGTTCAAGGTTCCATCATCAGTGAGTCTGGCACTTGAGGCCCAGTGTTCAGGCCTCTCTCATTGGTGAGGCTGGCATTCAAGGCCTAGTGTTTGGGATTCTGTCATCGGCGAGTCTGGTGCTCAGGGCCTAGTGTTCAGGCCCTGTCATTGGCGAGTCTGATGCTCGGGGCCTAGTGTTCAGGCCCCGTCATCAGCAAGTCTGGTGCTCAAGGCCTAGTGTTTGAGGAGCTTATGCAGGTCTTCATTCATTGTCATCAGTGAGTCCAGCATTTGCGATCCAGTGTTTGCAGCCCCGTTATTGGTGAGACTTGCAATCGAAGCCTAATGTCTGGGATCCTAATCCAGGGTTCTCATTTTGGGGTCAATACCAAAGATCGAAGCCAGAAGGCAGATTGGAAGACTGGAAGCCAAGGCCTGATAATCAGATCCCCGTGTCTGCAAATCTCTGTGAGTCTGCTGGGGAAGAAGAAGACCCGATATCTACGACCCCAAGTCCACTAAAGGCTGGAGGCCAGAAGCAGCTTGTCCTGGGGTTGGAGGACTCTGTGTGTGGGTGGGAGTGTTTTGTTGTTGTTTTACTGCTTGTTGTGTTCCTGTGTTGTTCTTCCAAGGGTGGTGCAGCTGAGTAGCAGTGGGGAAGGTTTCAGGAGGAGCCTCTACCACTGTTACGGTGATCTACAGTGATGAAGTGCTTTGAGAGATTGGTTATGACTAGAATCAACTCCTGCCTCAGCAAGGACCTGGACCCACCGCAATTTGCCTATTGCCACAATAGGTCTACAGTGGATGCGATCTCATTGGCTCTTCACGCAACCTTACTAATACCCATGTCAGACTGCTGTTTATTGACTACAGCTCAGCGTTTAACACAATCATTCCTACTGTTTTGATCAAAAAGCTCCAAAACCTGGGCCTTTGTACCTCCTTCTGCAGTTGGATCCTTGCCTTCCTCACCAATCTGTGCAGGTTGGTGATAACATCTCCACCTCACTGATAATCAACACTGCTACACCTCAAGGAGGTGTACTTAGCTCACTGCTCTGCTCTCTCTACACCCGTGACAGAGTGGTGATGCACAGTTCAAATGCCATCCATAAATTTGCTGACTACACAACCATGGTTGGCAGAATTTCAGATGGTGATGAGAGGGTGTACAGGAGTGAGTTAGATCAGCTGGTTGAGTGCTGTTGCAGAAACACCCTTACATTCAACATCAGTAAGACCAGAGAATTAATTGTGGACTTCAGAAAGGGCAAGTTGAGAGAACATGCACCAGTCCTCATAGAAGGATCAGAAGTGGAACAAGTGAGTAATTTCAAGCTCCTGGGTGTCAGTATCGATGTAGCTATAAAGAAAACATGACAACTGCTATATTTCATTAGCAGCCTGAGGATATTTGGAATGTCACCAAGGACACTTCCATTGGCGGGAGGAGAAGATGACAGCGCGACGTAGGGCACGCAGCTCTCCGGTGAAATGATATCGTTTCTGTTAAATAGGGGCCATGGACAATTCTGATTTGATGAAGACAGACGTGAGAGGCAGAGGAACATCTGGAGAAATTTCTGGAATGCCTGGTTCGCTGCTGTTGTTACTGTGCGATTGAGAATCTCCAAAGGGTAGGCCCCAAAATCTCCGGCTTTGCGCGCTGCTGGCGACGGAGGCTGAGGTCGAAACGTTCGGATAGAGATGGTGCTCGGTACACAGTGTCGGAGGGCCGATTAGAGCTCAAAGTTTTTGGACGACTCAGAGTCGGACTGTGGTCGGGCATGGCAGGGAGAGTTTTCTCCCTTCTCCCGTCTGCGTGAGATGTGGGACTTTCGAGAAACTTTGAACTTTTTTACTGTGCCATGGCCTGTTCTTCATCAAGTTATGGTATCGTTGCACTGTTATAATTACAGTGGTTTTGTTAGTTTTTCAGTCTCGGTTTGTCCTGTGTTTCTATGATATCACCGGAGGAAATATTGTATCATTTCTTAATGCATGCATTACTAAATGACAATAAAAGAAGACTGTGTGTCCTCATAATCTAATCTAAATTTCTACAGATGTACCATTGAGAGCATTCTAACTGGCTACATCACGTCTGGTGTGTGTGTGTGGGGGGGAGGGGGCTACTGACAGAATTGAAATAAGCTGCAGGAAGTTGTAAACTCAGTTAGCACCATCATAGGCACCAGCCTCTCCAGCATCCAGAACACTTTCAAGGAGAAATGCCTCAAAAAGGTGGGATCCATCATTAAGGACCCCATCACCCAGGACGTGCCCTCCTCTCATTGCCACCATCAGGGAGAAGGTACAGGAGCCAGAAATTTCACACTGAATGATTCAGGAATAGCTTCATCCCCTCTGCCATGGTCACTGAATCCATGAGCACTACCTCACTACTTTAAACACAAAATAATCTGCAGATGCTGGGGTCAAAGCAACACTCACAACACGCTGGAGGAACTCAGCAGGTCATCCTGATGAAGGGTTCCGGCCCAAAACGTCAACCGATCTTTTCCACGGATGCTGCCCGACCTGCTGAGTTCCTCCAGTGTGTTGTGAGTGTTACCTCACTACTTTATCTTCTCTTTTTGCACTATAATGTAATTTTAAGTTTTATATATATTTATTTATTGTAATTTACAGTTTTTATTGCATGTACTGCAGCTGCAAAAACAGAAGTTTCATGACATATGCCGGTGATATTAAACCTGACTCTGGTTCTGATTCTGAGCAGAGATGGAGCATCCACTCAGGACTTTGACTCATAGAGTCGTGGTGTCACAGGGCACCACAGCACAGGAACAGGTTGCTTGGCTCATGTAGTCCGTGACAGCCTGGTTTTTTTGCCTAGTCGCATTGACCCGCAGCTGGACTGTAGCCCTCCATTCCTCTGTCATCCTCGTACCCATCCAAACTTCTCTTACATGTTACAACTGACTCCACAGCTGCCACTTCCACTGGTAGCTCGTCCCACACTCTCACTACCCGCTGAGTGAAGAAGCTGCCCCTCCGGTTCTCCTTAAATACTTCACCCCTGACCTCTAGCCCTGTGACCCAAACTCCTGGTTAGCTGTCTTTGCAAATGCTTCAGCCTTCTATTTTGTGCTTGGCAGGGTAGTTGTAAGCCAACGTCATTGTTGCGAGTCTGTGAGGCAGACTAGGTAAGGGCAGCAGATTACCATCAGTGAACCCGATGGGGTGCAAGATAATCATTCCATGCTTACCATTTCCAGTATTAGCCTTTTTTATTCCAAATGCATTTAATTAACCAAATTAAAACTTACCAACTGTATGGTAAGATCTGAATTTATAGAATCTAATTAAACGTCATCTCTGCATTATGAACACAGTATGAAAAGCACTGTTCTAGGAGGCTGAACATTGACAAATATGAAATAGATCTAAGAATGAAAAAAATAACCTTCTGATTGAGCAAAGACAGTGCAGAAAAGATGGTCAGAATCAAGTTTATTATAAGACCGTAAGGCAGGAGCAGAATTAGGCCATTTGGCCCATCGAGTCTGCTCTGCTATTTCATCATGGCTGATTTATTATTCCTCTCAACCCCATTCTCCTGTCTTCTCCCCATAACCTTTGACACTCTGACTAATCATCAACCTAGAATTCATCAGCCTCTGTTTTAAATTTACCCAATGACTCAGCCTCCATAATTGTCTGTGGCAATGAATTCCACAGATTCTCCACCCTCTGGCTAAAGAGATTTCTCCTCATAGAAACATAGAAACATAGAAAATAGGTGCAGGAGTAGGCCATTCGGCCCTTCGAGCCTGCACCGCCATTTATTATGATCATGGCTGATCATCCAACTCAGAACCCTGCACCAGCCTTCCCTCCATACCCCCTGATCCCTGTAGCCACAAGGGCCATATCTAACTCCCTCTTAAATATAGCCAATGAACTGGCCTCAACTGTTTCCTGTGGCAGAGAATTCCACAGATTCACCACTCTCTGTGTGAAGAAGTTTTTCCTAATCTCAGTCCTAAAAGGCTTCCCCTTTATCCTCAAACTGTGACCCCTCATTCTGGACTTCCCCAACATTGGGGACAATCTTCCTGCATCTAGCCTGTCCAATCCCTTTAGGATTTTATACATTTCAATCAGATCCCCCCTCAATCTTCTAAATTCCAATGAGTACAAGCCTAGTTCATTCAGTCTTTCTTCATATGAAAGTCCTGCCATCCCAGGAATCAATCTGGTGAACCTTCTTTGTACTCCCTCTATGGCAAGGATGTCTTTCCTCAGATTAGGGGACCAAAACTGCACACAATACTCCAGGTGTGGTCTCACCAAGGCCTTGTACAACTGCAATAGTACCTCCCTGCTCCTGTACTCGAATCCTCTCCTATAAATGCCAGCATACCATTCGCCTTTTTCACCGCCTGCTGTACCTGCATGCCCACTTTCAATGACTGGTGTATAATGACACCCAGGTCTCGTTGCACCTCCCCTTTTCCTAATCGGCCACCATTCAGGTAATAATCTGTTTTCCTATTTTTGCCACCAAAGTGGATAACTTCACATTTATCCACATTAAATTGCATCTGCCATGAATTTGCCCACTCACCCAACCTATCCAAGTCACCCTGCATCCTCTTAGCATCCTCCTCACAGCTAACACTGCCGCCCAGCTTCGTGTCATCCGCAAACTTGGAGATGCTGCATTTAATTCCCTCATCCAAGTCATTAATATATATTGTAAACAACTGGGGTCCCAGCACTGAGCCTTGCGGTACCCCACTAGTCACTGCCTGCCATTCTGAAAAGGTCCCGTTTATTCCCACTCTTTGCTTCCTGTCTGCTAACCAATTCTCTATCCACATTAATACCTTACCCCCAATACCGTGTGCTTTAAGTTTGCACACTAATCTCCTGTGTGGGACCTTGTCAAAAGTCTTTTGAAAATCCAAATATACCACATCCACTGGTTCTCCCCTATCCACTCTACTAGTTACATCCTCAAAAAATTCTATGAGATTTGTCAGACATGATTTTCCTTTCACAAATCCATGCTGACTTTGTCCGATGATTTCACCGCTTTCCAAATGTGCTGTTATCACATCTTTGATAACTGACTCCAGCAGTTTCCCCACCACCGATGTTAGGCTAACCGGTCTATAATTCCCCAGTTTCTCTCTCTCTCCTTTTTTAAAAAGTGGGGTTATATTAGCCACCCTCCAATCCTCAGGAACTAGTCCAGAATCTAACGAGTTTTGAAAAATTATCACTAATGCATCCACTATTTCTTGGGCTACTTCCTTAAGCACTCTGGGATGCAGACCATCTGGCCCTGGGGATTTATCTGCCTTTAATCCCTTCAATTTACCTAACACCACTTCCCTATTAACATGTATTTCGCTCAGTTCCTCCATCTCACTGGACCCTCTGTCCCCTACTATTTCTGGAAGATTATTTATGTCCTCCTTAGTGAAGACAGAACCAAAGTAATTATTCAATTAGTCTGCCATGTCCTTGCTCCCCATAATCAATTCACCTGTTTCTGTCTGTAGGGGACCTACATTTGTCTTTACCAGTCTTTTCCTTTTTACATATCTATAAAAGCTTTTACAGTCCATTTTTATGTTCCCTGCCAGTTTTCTCTCATAATCTTTTTTCCCCTTCCTAATTAAGTCCTTTGTCCTCCTCTGCTGAACTCTGAATTTCTCCCAGTCCTCAGGTGAGCCACTTTTTCTGGCTAATTTATATGCTTCTTCTTTGGAATTGATACTATCCCTAATTTCTCTTGTCAGCCATGGGTGCACTACCTTCCTTGATTTATTCTTTTGCCAAACTGGGATGAACAATTGTTGTAGTTCATCCATGCAATCTCTAAATGCTTGCCATTGCATATCCACCGTCAATCCTTTAAGTGTCATTTGCCAGTCTATCTTAGCTAATTCACATCTCATACCTTCAAAGTTACCCCTCTTTAAGTTCAGAACCTTTGTTTCTGAATTAACTATGTGACTCTCCATCATAATGAAGAATTCCACCATATTATGGTCACTCTTACCCAAGGGGCCCCTTATGACAAGATTGCTAATTAACCCTTCCTCATTGCTCAATACCCAGTCTCCATTCTAAGTGGATGTCTTTCTGTTCTAAGGCTGTGCCGTCTGGTCCTAGGCACCCCTCCACTATAGGAAACATCTTCTTCATATCCCATCTATCCAGACTTGTCTATATTTGATAGGTTTCGGTGAAACTACTAATTGGTGCCGTCTACCGACCTCCTAGTGCCAACAATGACGTCCCCGAATACCTGGACAGTAACACCTTCCCCAAGTTGACAGAGTTCAGTGTACAGTCCGTGATGCTTTTTGGGAACTTCAACGTCCATCACCAAGACTGGCTGGGCAGCCAAACAACTGACAATGCTGGCCAGCGCACACTAGAACTAGCTGATAGTCTTGGTCTGCAGCAGATTGTGTCAGACCCAACAAGGGGGGAGTATACCCTTGATCTTGTTATGACGGACCTACCCGCTAAGGCAACAACTATAGTTCAAGTTAGTTCTTCAGACCAGAACCCCGTACTGGTGAAGTTAGATGTTCCAGTTTACCGTGACCGGCCATACAAGAGGAAAGTTTGGTGTTACAACAAAGCCAACTTTTGGGATATGCATGGTCATCTTTCATCAACTGACTGGTCTAGCATTCTCAAAAACAAGGACCCTGAGAAGGCTTGCACCAAGCTTAGAAGTTATATATGAGGCCATGGACATTCACATTGCCAGCAAAATTGTTACTAAGCAGCCTGGTGATAAAGTATGGTTTGATGACAAGTGCAGACGAGCAGCAAAGAAGAAACGTCGTTTCTACCTCCATCTAAAGAAGTGCAGCACCCTGCTGATTAGGAGAAGTTTGCACAGGCTGGGCAGTCATACAATCGAGCAGAGAGACAGGCCGGAAGAAACCATAACATCAATTCAAACATGACACAACTAGTGGTAACCTTAGCAGCAAGAAGTGGTGGAATGTTGTGAACTCCCTCTCTGGAAGAACAGGCCACTCTGACATCCCTGTCGTTGAGCACAATGGGTCTGTACATGCAACAGCAAAGGATAAAGCCAATGTTTTCTGTCGGGCTTTTGCAGATAAATATCGGCTCACAAATGCTAATGACCAGCCACCAGATGTCAAGCAGCTTACTACAACCTTGCTGAACAAAATTATCTTCAAACCTAAAGACATCAGGAAAATTATGCAACAGCTTCAGCCTGATAAAGCATCTGGCCCTGACCGGATTCCAAGTAGGTTTTTAAAGGAATGCAGTGCAGAACTTGCAAGTCCTCTCTGCTGCCTCTTCCAGCTATGCTTCTCGAGTGGTGTATTCCCAGAACAATGGAAAATAGCATCAGTAACACCAGTACACAAGCAGGATTCCAGAGCTGATCTAACAAGTTACCACCCCAAATCCTTACTCAGTGTCATCAGCAAGGCAATGGAAGCAGCAGTCCACAAACAAGTTCAGAACTACCTACTCCGTAACAACTTAATTTCAAGTAGGCAGTACGGATTTAGACCTGATCACAGTACAGCCGATCTCCTCACCACCTTATTGCAAACGTGGAACACCTTCCTGGACAAAGGTGGAGAAGTGTGTGTCATAGCCCTGGATATCAAAGGAGCATTTGACAAGGTCTGGCATAATGGACTCTGTGTTAAGCTGAGATCCAAAGGGATATCTGGAAAGCTGCTGAGATGGCTGCAGAGCTACCTTCATGGACAGACCATCAAAGTTGTTACCTCTGATCAGTCTTCTGATTCTTCAACCATCAATGCCTCTACACACACAGGGCTCACTACTTGGGCCACTTCTGTTTTCCATCTTTATTGACGACTTGGTTGATGCATGCAGTAACGAGCTATACCTGTACGCTGACAACTCCACACTATTTGCACCAATTAGAGCAGGAGAGAGTAATACAAGTGGCAGCAGGTCTGAATAGGGATCTTGACAGGATGAAAGCCTGGGCAGACGACTGGAATGTCACCTTTGAGCCTACTAAGTGCAAGGCGATGGTGATGTCTAGGAAGATGAATCCATCTAACCCCGACCTGTATTTTGGAAACTGCAAGCTGGATTTAAAGAAGGAGCTAGTAACCCTTGGTGTTAATATTGACAGCAAGTTGGTGTGGGATAAACACCTTTCCACTACTTCAAACAAGGCTGGACAAAGGCTTGGAGCTCTGCAGAAAGTAGCATCCAAACCAGACAAAGAGGGCAGAGTCACAGTTTACAAAACCCAGGTACGAAGTATCATGGAGTATGCCTGCTTATCATGGATGAATGCCTCACAGAGTGTCCTCAGCCAGCTTGATTCCATTCAAAGAAAGGCCCTCGGGATTATAGGTGTAGATGAAGCCACAGCTCGTGAGAAGCTAGCCATCAGTAGCTTACACCACAGACGACAGGTTGCTGCAGCTACTGTGCTATACAAAATGCACACCAGCCACAGCCCTGCAGACCTTCACGCCATGCTGCCTTCATCTTGTGAGAGACGGCGCACCACACGATCAAGTTTATCTGTGTCTGCTCATGCTGTTTCTATGCCTGATGCGAGAACCTACACACTGGATAGAAGCTTCCTTCACTGTGCTGTCAGAATTTGGAATATCCTTCCAGATGCTGTGGTTGGAAACACCTGCGACGATGGGGTCCAAGCCTTCAAGAGTCGAGTGCACAAACACCCATCATCTCTGGGAGGGAAGTCACATGTTTCTTCATAAGCTATCATGAAGGGGACCAGGATGGCAATGCTTGGTTGTTGGTAGGTAGGGTTAATACCTGACTTTCAAGAGCACTTGTGAGTTATGTTCCAGCTGGACTTAGTCCTTAAACTGCTGGAGAACAGTGCGGAAAGAACCGGTGCTGTTTTCTCCCGGTACGGATTAGCTCTTAGTTCCAAGTGCTCCTGCCACATTTTGTCACCCTGCAACCTTATCCTTCAATCTCTTTGAATTATAGAGGACAGCATGTGTATAAATGTCTCTCTCCAGCAGACCTCATTATGATCATCATGACTCCAGTATTTCTACTATTTTTTAATGCTTCTTAATTGTACATATGATTTTTTTGTGTTCTATCGCTGAGCAGCAGTGAACCATCTGATTGGCCTATCAGAGTTCTCTTTGGGAACTAGATGACTTGATCAGCATTTCTGATCCAGCTATTGTTCACGATTGCACTTAATAATTTTAAAAGAAGATTCCCCCTCATCCTCAGTGACATATGTTGTGAAATTTGTTGTGTTACAGCAGTAGTACATAAAACATACTGTAATTTATAGCAAGAAATATATATAAAATTAAGTAATGCAAAAGATAGTGAGGTAGTGTTCGTGGATTCATAGATAGTTCAGAAATTTGGTAGCAGAGAGGAAGGAGCTGTTCCTAAAATATGAATGTTCATTGTGTTTTTTATGCTGCATTGAATCCGGAGTAACAATCATTCTGTTCTCCTCTACACTTGCCTTCTGAAGACTGACAATAAACAATCTTCAATCTTCAGGTTCCAATCCTTCCTCTCTGATGTAGTAATGAGAAGAGGGCATGTCCCAGGAGGTGGGTGTGGGGGTGTTTGGTAGGTATTTTGTTACTAGTTAAGTGGCTCTCTGTGAACACAAGCAGTAACCACATACCTGCATAAACCAACAACTGTGACACAACAACACTTCTACCTACTTAGCAGTCTTCATTCACACTGACTGATCCTAGCAAAGAAAACAGCATTATGAATGAGGAAGGAACAGCTTTCCTCATGTTGTAATTAATATCGACAGCAACAACGGCTTGGTACCTGTCACCATTGTTAACTCTATTCACTCAAGCAACAATTCAGTAGAATAAAATTGTAAGCACGGGATTATATACACAGCTAAAAGCTTTCCTGCAGTAAATGTGATTATTAAACTATAAAGTCCTTGGCTGAAATAGAGACAAAGATGTTTTTTTATTTCCTGCAGAGGCAGATTATGTAACAACTGTCATGTTGATTTATAGATGCTGATCAGATAGATTTATTGAGAGATAGGCACATACCAACTCAGAAATAGGTTGGCTGAGAAGGACCATTTCACCAACACCCAAATCATTTCCCTCTTCAACATAATGTCTAGTGTATGTTCCCCAGGAACCAGTTAAAAGGATTTTCAGACTGTTGGGGGATATTTGAAGTCAGAGGAAGTTGTGGGTAGATTGAGAAAGAAGAACGATGGGTTGAGAGAGATGACAAACATGAAGAAAGCAATAAAAAGTGCTAAAATGTCATGTAGGTAACCACGATGTGTGCAGGAGGGAGCTGGAAAGGGACCAGTAACATCTTGAAGGAACCCACCCACCCCGCTCATAGACTGTTTGTCCCACTCCCATTAGAGGGGAGGCTGTGAAGATTAAAAAAGGCCGTGCTTTCCGGTGGTTTTCAGAGTAGGACTGTGTCCAATCAGTGAGCAGGAGCATGAGAAGTCTACTGAAATGATGTTATCCATGCTGGTTCAGTGTTGATGGAAGTGAAGTTATCCATGCTGGTTCAGTGTTAAATGAAGTGATGTTATCCATGCTGGTTCCGTGTTGATGAAGTGGAGTTATCCATGCTGGTTCCGTGTTGATGAAGTGAAGTTATCCATGCTGGTTCAGTGTTGAATGAAGTGATGTTATCCATGCTGGTTCCGTGTTGATGAAGTGGAGTTATCCATGCTGGTTCAGTGTTGATGGAAGTGAAGTTATCCATGCTGGTCCAGTGCTGATGGAAGCAAAGTTATCCATGGTTTACAGTTGATGGAAGTGAAATTATCCATGCTGGTTCAGTGTTGATGGAAGTGAAGTTATCCATGCTGGTTCAGTGTTGATGGAAGTGATATTATCCATGGTTTAGTGTTGATAGAAGTGAAGTTATCCATGCTGGTTCAGTGTTGATGAAGTGGAGTTATCCATGCTGGTTCCGTGTTGATGAAGTGAAGTTATCCATGCTGGTTCAGTGTTGAATGAAGTGATGTTATCCATGCTGGTTCCGTGTTGATGAAGTGGAGTTATCCATGCTGGTTCAGTGTTGATGGAAGTGAAGTTATCCATGGTTTAGTGTTGATAGAAGTGAAGTTATCCATGCTGGTTCAGTGTTGATGGAAGTGAAGTTATCCATGCTGGTTCAGTGTTGATGGAAGTGAAGTTATCCATGGTTTACTGTTGATGGAAGTAAAATTATCCATGCTGGTTCAGTGTTGATGGAATTGAAATTATCCATGCTCGTTCAGTGTTGTTTGAAGTGATGTTATCCATGCTTATTCAGTGTTGATAGAAGTGAAGTTATCCATGCTGGTCCAGTGCTGATGGAAGTGAAGTTATCCATGCTGGTTTACTGTTGATTGAAGTGAAGTTATCCATGCTGGTTCAGTGTTGATGGAAGTGAAGTTATCCATGCTGGTTCAGTGTTGATGGAAGTGAAGTTATCCATGATTCAGTGTTGATGGAAGTGAAGTTATCCATGCTGGTTCAGTGTCGATGGAATTGAAGTTATCCATGTTTCAGTGTTGATGGAAGTGATTTTATCCATGCCTGTCCAGTGTTGATGGAAGTGAAGTTATCCATGCTGGTTCAGTGTTGATGGAAGTGATGTTATCCATGCTGGTTCAGTGTTGATGGAAGTGAAGTTATCCATGCTGGTTCAGTGTTGATGGAAGTGAAGTTATCCATGCTGGTTCAGTGTTGATGGAAGTGAAGTTATCCATGCTTATTCAGTGCTGATGGAAGTGAAGTTATCTATGCTGGTTTAGTGTTGATTGAAGTGAAGTTATCCATGCTGGTTCAGTGTTGATGGAAGTGATATTATCCATGGTTTAGTGTTGATAGAAGTGAAGTTATCCATGCTGGTTCAGTGTTGATAGAAGTGAAGTTATCCATGCTGGTTCAGTGTTGATGGAAGTGAAGTTATCCATGGTTTACTGTTGATGGAAGTGAAATTATCCATGCTGGTTCAGTGTTGATGGAATTGAAGTTATCCATGCTGGTTCAGTGTTGTTTGAAGTGATGTTATCCATGCCTATTCAGTGTTGATAGAAGTGAAGTTATCCATGCTGGTCCAGTGCTGATGGAATTGAAGTTATCCATGCTCGTTCAGTGTTGTTTGAAGTGATGTTATCCATGCCTATTCAGTGTTGATAGAAGTGAAGTTATCCATGCTGGTCCAGTGCTGATGGAAGTGAAGTTATCCATTCTGGTTTAGTGTTGATTAAAGTGAAGTTATCCATGCTGGTTCAGTGTTGATGGAAGTGAAGTTATCCATGCTGTTTCAGTGTTGATGGAAGTGAAGTTATCCATGCTGTTTCAGTGTTGATGGAAGTGAAGTTATCCATGCTGGTTCAGTGTTGATGGAAGTGAAGTTATCCATGCTGGTTTAGTGTTGATTGAAGTGAAATTATCCATGCTGGTTCAGTGTTGATGGAAGTGATATTATCCATGGTTTAGTGTTGATAGAAGTGAAGTTATCCTTGCTTGTTCAGTGTTGATAGAAGTGAAGTTATCCATGCTGGTTCAGTGTTGATGGAAGTGAAGTTATCCATGGTTTCAGTGTTGATGGAAGTGAAGTTATCCATGCTGGTTCAGTGTTGATGGAATTGAAGTTATCCATGCTGGTTCAGTGTTGTTTGAAGTGATGTTATCCATGCCTATTCAGTGTTGATAGAAGTGAAGTTATCCATGCTGGTCCAGTGTTGATGGAAGTGATATTATCCATGGTTTAGTGTTGATTAAAGTGAAGTTATCCATGCTGGTCCAGTGTTGATGGAAGTGATGTTATCTATGCTGGTTCAGTGTTGATGGAAGTGAAGTTATCCATGCTGGTTCAGTGTTGATGGAAGTGATGTTATCCATGCCGGTTCAGTGTTGATGGAAGTGAAGTTATCCATGCTGGTTCAGTGTTGATGGAAGTGAAGTTATCAATGCTGGTTCAGTGTTGATTGAAGTGAAGTTATCCATGTTTCAGTGTTGATGGAAGTGACGTTATCCATGGTGGCTCAGTGTTGATGGAAGTGAAGTTATCCATGGTTCAGTGTTGATGGAAGTGAAGTTATCCATGCTGGTTCAGTGTTGATGGAATTGAAGTTATCCATGCTGGTTCAGTGTTGATGGAAGTGAAGTTATCCATGCTGGTTCAGTGTTGATGGAAGTGAAGTTATCCATGCTGTTTCAGTGTTGATGGAAGTGAAGTTATCCATGCTGGTCCAGTGTTGATGGAAGTGATATTATCGATGGTTTAGTGTTGAGATAAGTGAAGTTATCCTTGCTTGTTCAGTGTTGATCGAAGTGAAGTTATCCATTCTGGTTCAGTGTTGATGGAATTGAAGTTATCCATGCTGGTTCAGTGTTGTTTGAAGTGATGTTATCCATGCCGGTTCAGTGTTGATGGAAGTGAAGTTATCCATGCTGGTTCAGTGTTGATGGAATTGAAGTTATCCATGTTTCAGTGTTGATGGAAGTGTTTTTATCCATGGTGGGTCAATGTTGATGGAATTGAAGTTATCCATGCCTATTCAGTGTTGATAGAAGTGAAGTTATCCATGCTGGTCCAGTGTTGATGGAAGTGAAGTTATCCATGCTGGTTTAGTGTTGATTGAAGTGAAGTTATCCATGCTGGTTCAGTGTTGATGGAAGTGATATTATCCATGGTTTAGTGTTGATAGAAGTGAAGTTATCCATGCTGGTTCAGTGTTGATGGAAGCGAAGTTATCCATGCTTGTTCAGTGTTGATGGAAGTGAAGTTATCCATGCTGATTCAGTGTTGATGGAAGTGAAGTTATCCATGCTGGTTCAGTGTTGATTGAAGTGAAGTTATCCATGCTGGTTCAGTGTTGATGGAAGTGAAGTTATCCATGCTGGTTCAGTGTTGATGGAAGTGAAATTATCCATGCTGGTTCAGTGTTGATGGAAGTGAAGTTATCCATGCTGGTTCAGTGTTGATGGAAGTGAAATTTCCCATGCTGGTTCAGTGTTGATGGAACTGAAGTTATCCATACTGGTTCAGTGTTGATGGAAGTGAAGTTATCCATGCTGGTTGTGTGTCGATGGAATTGAAGTTATCCATGTTTCAGTGTTGATGGAAGTGATTTTATCCATGCCTGTCCAGTGTTGATGGAAGTGAAATTATCCATGCTGGTCCAGTGCTGATGGAAGTGATATTATCCATGATTTAGTGTTGATAGAAGTGAAGTTATCCTTGCTTGTTCAGTGTTGATAGAAGTGAAGTTATCCATTCTGGTTTCAGTGTTGATGGAAGTGAAGTTATCCATGGTTTACTGTTGATGGAATTAAAATTATCCATGCTGGTTCAGTGTTGATGGAATTGAAGTTATCCATGCTGGTTCAGTGTTGTTTGAAGTGATGTTATCCATGCCTATTCAGTGTTGATAGAAGTGAAGTTATCCATGCTGGTCCAGTGCTGATGGAATTGAAGTTATCCATGCTCGTTCAGTGTTGTTTGAAGTGATGTTATCCATGCCTATTCAGTGTTGATAGAAGTGAAGTTATCCATGCTGGTCCAGTGCTGATGGAAGTGAAGTTATCCATTCTGGTTTAGTGTTGATTAAAGTGAAGTTATCCATGCTGGTTCAGTGTTGATGGAAGTGAAGTTATCCATGCTGGTCCAGTGCTGATGGAAGTGAAGTTATCCATTCTGGTTTAGTGTTGATGGAAGTGAAGTTATCCATGCTGGTTCAGTGTTGATGGAATTGAAGTTATCCATGCTTCAGTGTTGATGGAAGTGATGTTATCCATGCCGGATCAGTGTTGATGGAAGTAAGGCTATCCATGCTGTTTCAGTGTTGATGTTAGTGAAGTTATTCTTGGTTCAGTGTTCATGGAAGTGATGTTATCCATGCCGGTTCAGTGTTGATGGAAGTGAAGTTATCCATGGTTCAGTGCTGATGGAAGTGAAGTTATCCATTCTGGTTTAGTGTTGATTAAAGTGAAGTTATCCATGCTGGTTCAGTGCTGAGGGAAGTGAAATTATCCATGCTTGTTTAGTGTTGAACGAAGTGAAGATATCCATGCTGGTTCAGTTTTGATGGACGAGATGTTAACGATGCCAGTTTAGTGTTGATGGAAGTGAAGTTATCCATGCTGGTTCAGTGTTGATGGAATTGAAGTTATCCATGCTTCAGTGTTGATGGAAGTGATGTTATCCATGCCGGATCAGTGTTGATGGAAGTAAGGCTATCCATGCTGTTTCAGTGTTGATGTTAGTGAAGTTATTCTTGGTTCAGTGTTCATGGAAGTGATGTTATCCATGCTGGTTCAGTGTTGATGGAACTGCAATTATCCATGGTTCAGTGTTGATGGAAGTGACGTTATCCATGGTGGTTCAGTGTTGATGGAAGTGAAGTTATCCAGCGTTTACTGTTGATGGAAGTGAAATTATCCATACTGGTGCAGTGTTGATAGAAGTGAAGTTATCCATGCTGGTTCAGTGTTGATGGAAGTGAAGTTATCCATGGTATACTGTTGATGGAAGTGAAATTATCCATGCTGGTTCAGTGTTGATGGAATTAAAGTTATCCATGCTGGTTCAGTGTTGTTTGAAGTGATGTTATCCATGCCGGTTCAGTGTTGATGGAAGTGAAGTTATCCATGCTGGTTCAGTGTTGATGGAAGTGAAGTTATCCATGATTTCAGTGTTGATAGAAGTGAAGTTATCCATGCTGGTTCAGTGTCGATGGAATTGAAGTTATCCATCTTTCAGTGTTGATGGAAGTGATTTTATCCATGCCTGTCCAGTGTTGATGGAAGTGAAATTTTCCATGTTGTTTCAGTGTTGATGGAAGTGAAGTTATTCTTGCTTCAGTTTTGATGGCAGTGATGTTATCCATGCCGGTTCAGTGTTCATGGAATTGAAGTTATCCATGGTTCAGTGTTGATGGAAGTGAAGTTATCCATGCTGGTTCAGTGTTGTTTGAAGTGATGTTATCCATGCAGGTTCAGTGTTGATGGAAGTGAAGTTATCCATGCTGGTTCAGTGTTGATGGAAGTGAAGTTATCCATGCTGGTTCAGTGTTGATGGAGTTGAAGATATCCATGCTGGTTTAGTGTTGATTGAAGTGAAATTATCCATGCTGGTTCAGTGTTGATGGAAGTGATATTATCCATGATTTAGTGTTGATAGAAGTGAAGTTATCCTTGCTTGTTCAGTGTTGATACAAGTGAAGTTATCCATTCTGGTTCAGTGTTGATGGAATTGAAGTTATCCATGCTGGTTCAGTGTTGTTTGAAGTGATGTTATCCATGCCTATTCAGTGTTGTTAGAAGTGAAGTTATCCATGCTGGTCCAGTGTTGATGGAAGTGATATTATCCATGGTTTAGTGTTGATATAAGTGAAGTTATCCTTGATTGTTCAGTGTTGATCGAAGTGAAGTTATCCATTCTGGTTCAGTGTTGATGGAAGTGAAGTTATCCATGGTTTACTGTTGATGAAAGTAAAATTATCCATGCTGGTTCAGTGTTGATGGAATTGAAGTTATCCATGTTTCAGTGTTGATGGAAGTGTTTTTATCCATGGTGGGTCAATGTTGATGGAATTGAAGTTATCCATGACTATTCAGTGTCGATTGAAGTGAAATTATCCATGCTGGTTCAGTGTTGATGGAAGTGATATTATCCATGGTTTAGTGTTGATAGAAGTGAAGTTATCCTTGCTTGTTCAGTGTTGATAGAAGTGATGTTATCCATTATGGTTCAGTGTTGATGGAAGTGAAGTTATCCATGCTGGTTCAGTGTCGATGGAATTGAAGTTATCCATGTTTCAGTGTTGATGGAAGTAATTTTATCCATGCCTGTCCAGTGTTGATGGAAGTGAAGTTATTCTTGCTTCAGTTTTGATGGCAGTAATGTTATCCATGCCGGTTCAGTGTTCATGGAAGTGAAGTTATCCATGCTGGTTCAGTGTTGATGGAGTTGAAGATATCCATGCTGGTTTAGTGTTGATTGAAGTGAAATTATCCATGCTGGTTCAGTGTTGATGGAAGTGATATTATCCATGATTTAGTGTTGATAGAAGTCAAGTTATCCTTGCTTGTTCAGTGTTGATAGAAGTGAAGTTATCCATTCTGGTTCAGTGTTGATGGAAGTGAAGTTATCCATGGTTTACTGTTGATGGAAGTAAAATTATCCATGCTGGTTCAGTGTTGATGGAATTGAAGTTATCCATGCTCGTTCAGTGTTGTTTGAAGTGATGTTATCCATGCCTATTCAGTGTTGATAGAAGTGAAGTTATCCATGCTGGTTCAGTGCTGATGGAAGTGAAGTTATCCATTCTGGTTTAGTGTTGATTAAAGTGAAGTTATCCATGCTGGTTCAGTGTTGATGGAAGTGAAGTTATCCATGCTGGTTCAGTGTTGATGGAAGTGAAGTTATCCATGCTGGTTCAGTGTTGATGGAGTTGAAGATATCCATGCTGGTTTAGTGTTGATTGAAGTGAAATTATCCATGCTGGTTCAGTGTTGATGGAAGTGATATTATCCATGACTTAGTGCTGATAGAAGTGAAGTTATCCTTGCTTGTTCAGTGTTGATAGAAGTGAAGTTATCCATTCTGGTTTCAGTGTTGATGGAAGTGAAGTTATCCATGGTTTACTGTTGATGGAAGTAAAATTATCCATGCTGGTTCAGTGTTGATGGAAGTGAAGTTATCCATGCTGGTTCAGTGTTGATGGAAGTGAAGTTATCCATGCTGGTTCAGTGTTGATGGAAGTGAAGTTATCCATGCTGGTCCAGTGTTGATGGAAGTGAAGTTATCCATTCTGGTTTAGTGTTGATTAAAGTGAAGTTATCCATGCTGGTTCAGTGCTGAGGGAAGTGAAATTATCCATGCTGGTTTAGTGTTGAACGAAGTGAAGATATCCATGCTGGTTCAGTTTTGATGGAAGAGATGATAACGATGCCAGTTTAGTGTTGATGGAAGTGAAGTTATCCATGCTGGTTCAGTGTTGATGGAATTGAAGTTATCCATGCTTCAGTGTTGATGGAAGTGATGTTATCCATGCCGGATCAGTGTTGATGAAAGTAAGGCTATCCATGCTGTTTCAGTGTTGATGTTAGTGAAGTTATTCTTGGTTCAGTGTTCATGGAAGTGATGTTATCCATGCCGGTTCAGTGTTGATGGAAGTGAAGTTATCCATGGTTCAGTGCTGATGGAAGTGAAGTTATCCATTGTGGTTTAGTGTTGATTAAAGTGAAGTTATCCATGCTGGTTCAGTGTTGAGGGAAGTGAAATTATCCATGCTGGTTTAGTGTTGAACGAAGTGAAGATATCCATGCTGGTTCAGTTTTGATGGAAGAGATGTTAACGATGCCAGTTTAGTGTTGATGGAAGTGAAGTTATCCATGCTGGTTCAGTGTTGATGGAATTGAAGTTATCCATGGTTCAGTGTTGATGGAAGTGATGTTATCCATGCCGGATCAGTGTTGATGGAAGTGAGGCTATCCATGCTGTTTCAGTGTTGATGGAAGTGAAGTTATTCTTGGTTCAGTGTTGATGGAAGTGATGTTATCCATGCCGGTTCAGTGTTGATGGAAGTGAAGTTATCCATGGTTCAGTGTTGATGGAAGTGATCTTATCCATGCCTGTCCAGTGTTGATGGAAGTGATCTTATCCATGCCTGTCCAGTGTTGATGGAAGTGAAGTTATCCATGCTGGTTCAGTGTTGATGGAATTGAAGTTATCCATGCTGGTTTTGTGTTGATTGAAGTGAAGTTATCCATGCTTGTTCAGTGTTGATAGAAGTGAAGTTATCCATGCTGGTTCAGTGTTGATGGAAGTGAAGTTATCCATGCTGGTTCAGTGTTGTTTGAAGTGAAGTTATCCATGCCAGTTCAGTGTTGATGGAAGTGAAGTTATCCATGCTGTTTCAGTGTTGATGGAAGTGAAGTTATCCATGCTGGTTCAGTGTTGATGGAGTTGAAGATATCCATGCTGGTTTAGTGTTGATTGAAGTGAAATTATCCATGCTGGTTCAGTGTTGATGGAAGTGATATTATCCATGATTTAGTGTTGATAGAAGTGAAGTTATCCTTGCTTGTTCAGTGTTGATAGAAGTGATGTTATCCATGCCGGTTCAGTGTTGATGGAAGTGAAGTTATCCATGCTGGTTCAGTGTCGATGGAATTGAAGTTATCCATGTTTCAGTGTTGATGGAAGTGATTTTATCCATGCCTGTCCAGTGTTGATGGAAGTGAAGTTATTCTTGCTTCAGTTTTGATGGCAGTGATGTTATCCATGCCGTTTCAGTGTTCATGGAACTGAAGTTATCCATGCTGGTTCAGTGTTGATGGAGTTGAAGATATCCATGCTGGTTTAGTGTTGATTGAAGTGAAATTATCCATGCTGGTTCAGTGTTGATGGAAGTGATATTATCCATGATTTAGTGTTGATAGAAGTGAAGTTATCCTTGCTTGTTCAGTGTTGATAGAAGTGAAGTTATCCATTCTGGTTTCAGTGTTGATGGAAGTGAAGTTATCCATGGTTTACTGTTGATGGAAGTAAAATTATCCATGCTGGTTCAGTGTTGATGGAATTGAAGTTATCCATGCTCGTTCAGTGTTGTTTGAAGTGATGTTATCCATGCCTATTCAGTGTTGATAGAAGTGAAGTTATCCATGCTGGTTCAGTGCTGATGGAAGTGAAGTTATCCATTCTGGTTTAGTGTTGATTAAAGTGAAGTTATCCATGCTGGTTCAGTGTTGATGGAAGTGAAGTTATCCATGCTGGTTCAGTGTTGATGGAAGTGAAGTTATCCATGCTGGTTCAGTGTTGATGGAGTTGAAGATATCCATGCTGGTTTAGTGTTGATTGAAGTGAAATTATCCATGCTGGTTCAGTGTTGATGGAAGTGATATTATCCATGACTTAGTGTTGATAGAAGTGAAGTTATCCTTGCTTGTTCAGTGTTGATAGAAGTGAAGTTATCCATTCTGGTTTCAGTGTTGATGGAAGTGAAGTTATCCATGCTGGTTCAGTGTTGATGAAAGTGAAGTTATCCATGATTCAGTGTTGATGGAAGTGAAGTTATCCATGCTGGTTCAGTGTCGATGGAATTGAAGTTATCCATGTTTCAGTATTGATGGAAGTGATTTTATCCATGCCTGTCCACTGTTGATGGAAGTGAAATTTTCCCTGCTGTTTCAGTGTTGATGGAAGTGAAGTTATTCTTGCTTCAGTTTTGATGGCAGTGATGTTATCCATGCCGGTTCAGTGTTCATGGAAGTGAAGTTATCCATGGTTCAGTGTATATGGAAGTGAAGTTATCCATGCTGGTTCAGTGTTGTTTGAAGTGATGTTATCCATGCCGGTTCAGTGTTGATGGAAGTGAAGTTATCCATGCTGGTTCAGTGTTGATGGGAGTGAAGTTATCCATGCTGGTTCAGTGTTGATGGAGTTGAAGATATCCATGCTGGTTTAGTGTTGATTGAAGTGAAATTATCCATGCTGGTTCAGTGTTGATGGAAGTGATATTATCCATGATTTAGTGTTGATAGAAGTGAAGTTATCCCTGCTTGTTCAGTGTTGATAGAAGTGAAGTTATCCATTCTGGTTCAGTGTTGATGGAAGTGAAGTTATCCATGGTTTACTGTTGATGGAAGTAAAATTATCCATGCTGGTTCAGTGTTGATGGAATTGAAGTTATCCATGCTGGTTCAGTGTTGTTTGAAGTGATGTTATCCATGCCTATTCAGTGCTGATAGAAGTGAAGTTATCCATGCTGGTCCAGTGTTGATGGAAGTGAAGTTATCCATGCTGGTTTAGTGCTGATTGAAGTGGAGTTATCTATGCTGGTCCAGTGCTGATGGAAGTGACGTTATCCATTCTGGTTTAGTGTTGATTGAAGTGAAGTTATCCATGCTGGTTCAGTTTTGATGGAAGTGATGTTAACCATGCCTGTTTAGTGTTGATGGAAGTGAAGTTATCCATGCTGGTTCAGTGTTGATGGAGTTGAAGTTATCCATGGTTCAGTGTTGATGGAAGTGATGTTATCCATGCCGGATCAGTGTTGATGGAAGTAAGGCTACCCATGCTGTTTCAGTGTTGATGTTAGTGAAGTTATCCATGCTGCTCCAGTGTTGATGGAAGTGATGTTATCCATGCCGGTTCAGTGTTGATGGAAGTGAAGTTATCCATGGTTCAGTGCTGATGGAAGTGAAGTTATCCATTCTGGTTTAGTGTTGATTAAAGTGAAGTTATCCATGATGGTTCAGTGCTGAGGGAAGTGAAATTATCCATGCTGGTTTAGTGTTGAACGAAGTGAAGATATCCATGCTGGTTCAGTTTTGATGGAAGAGATGTTAACGATGCCAGTTTAGTGTTGATGGAAGTGATGTTATCCATGCCGGATCAGTGTTGATGGAAGTAAGGCTATCCATGCTGTTTCAGTGTTGATGTTAGTGAAGTTATTCTTGGTTCAGTGTTCATGGAAGTGATGTTTTCCATGCCGTTTCAGTGTTGATGGAAGTGAAGTTATCCATGGTTCAGTGTTGATGGAAGTGAAGTTATCCATGCTGGTTCAGTGTTGATGGAACTGCAATTATCCATGGTTCAGTGTTGATGGAAGTGAGGTTATCCATGGTGGTTCAGTGTTGATGGAAGTGAAGTTATCCATGGTTTACTGTTGATGGAAGTGAAATTATCCATGCTGGTTCAGTGTTGATGGAAGTGAAGTTATCCATGCTGGTTCAGTGTTGATGGAAGTGAAGTTATCCATGGTTTACTGTTGATGGAAGTGAAATTATCCATGCTGGTTCAGTGTTGATGGAATTGAAGTTATCCATGCTGGTTCAGTGTTGTTTGAAGTGATGTTATCCATGCCGGTTCAGTGTTGATGGAAGTGAAGTTATCCATGCTGGTTCAGTGTTGATGGAAGTGAAGTTATCCATGATTCAGTGTTGATGGAAGTGAAGTTATCCATGCTGGTTCAGTGTCGATGGAATTGAAGTTATCCATGTTTCAGTGTTGATGGAAGTGATTTTATCCATGCCTGTCCAGTGTTGATGGAAGTGAAATTTTCCATGCTGTTTCAGTGTTGATGGAAGTGAAGTTATTCTTGCTTCAGTTTTGATGGCAGTGATGTTATCCATGCCGGTTCAGTGTTCATGGAAGTGAAGTTATCCATGGTTCAGTGTTGATGGAAGTGAAGTTATCCATGCTGGTTCAGTGTTGATGGAGTTGAAGATATCCATGCTGGTTTAGTTTTGATTGAAGTGAAATTATCCATGCTGGTTCAGTGTTGATGGAAGTGATATTATCCATGATTTAGTGTTGATAGAAGTGAAGTTATCCTTGCTTGTTCAGTGTTGATAGAAGTGAAGTTATCCATTCTGGTTCAGTGTTGATGGAAGTGAAGTTATCCATGGTTTACTGTTGATGGAAGTAAAATTATCCATGCTGGTTCAGTGTTGATGGAATTGAAGTTATCCATGCTGGTTCAGTGTTGTTTGAAGTGATGTTATCCATGCCTATTCAGTGTTGATAGAAGTGAAGTTATCCATGCTGGTCCAGTGTTGATGGAAGTGATATTATCGATGGTTTAGTGTTGAGATAAGTGAAGTTATCCTTGCTTGTTCAGTGTTGATCGAAGTGAAGTTATCCATTCTGGTTCAGTGTTGATGGAAGTGAAGTTATCCATGGTTCAGTGTTGATGGAAGTGAATTTATCCATGCTGGTTCAGTGTTGATGGAATTGAAGTTATCCATGTTTCAGTGTTGATGGAAGTGTTTTTATCCATCGTGGGTCAATGTTGATGGAATTGAAGTTATCCATGACTATTCAGTGTCAATTGAAGTGAAATTATCCATGCTGGTTCAGTGTTGATGGAAGTGATATTATCCATGGTTTAGTGTTGATAGAAGTGAAGTTATCCTTGCTTGTTCAGTGTTGATAGAAGTGAAGTTATCCATTCTGGTTCAGTGTTGATGGAAGTGAAGTTATCCATGGTTTACTGTTGATGGAAGTAAAATTATCCATGCTGGTTCAGTGTTGATGGAATTGAAGTTATCCATGCTGGTTCAGTGTTGTTTGAAGTGATGTTATCCATGCCGGTTCAGTGTTGATGGAATTGAAGTTATCCATGCTGGTTCAGTGTCGATGGAATTGAAGTTATCCATGTTTCAGTGTTGATGGAAGTGTTTTTATCCATGGTGGGTCAATTTTGATGGAATTGAAGTTATCCATGCCTATTCAGTGTTGATAGAAGTGAAGTTATCCATGCTGGTTTAGTGTTGATAGAAGTGAAGTTATCCATGCTGGTTCAGTGTTGATGGAAGTGATATTATCCATGGTTTAGTGTTGATAGAAGTGAAGTTATCCATGCTGGTCCAGTGCTGATGGAAGTGAAGTTATCCATTCTGGTTTAGTGTTGATTAAAGTGAAGTTAACCATGCTGGTTCAGTGTTGATGGAAGTGAAGTTATCCATGCTGGTTCAGTGTTGATTGAAGTGAAGTTATCCATGGTTCAGTGTTGATGGAAGTGAAGTTATACATGCTGGTTCAGTGCTGAGGGAAGTGAAATTATCCATGCTGGTTTAGTGTTGAACGAAGTGAAGATATCCATGCTGGTTCAGTTTTGATGGAAGAGATGTTAACCATGCCAGTTTAGTGTTGATGGAAGTGAAGTTATCCATGCTTCAGTGTTGATGGAAGTGATGTTATCCATGCCGGATCAGTGTTGATGGAATTAAGGCTATCCATGCTGTTTCAGTGTTGATGTTAGTGAAGTTATTCTTGGTTCAGTGTTGATGGAAGTGATGTTATCCATTCCGGTTCAGTGTTGATGGAAGTGAAGTTATCCATGGTTCAGTGTTGATGGAAGTGATGTTATCCATGCTGGTTCAGTGTTGATGGAACTGCAATTATCCATGGTTCAGTGTTGATGGAAGTGAGGTTATCCATGGTGGTTCAGGTTGATGGAAGTGAAGTTATCCAGTGTTTACTGTTGATGGAAGTGAAATTATCCGTACTGGTTCAGTGTTGATAGAAGTGAAGTTATCCATGCTGGTTCAGTGTTGATGGAAGTGAAGTTATCCATGGTTTACTGTTGATGGAAGTGAAATTATCCATGCTGGTTCAGTGTTGATGGAATTGAAGTTATCCATGCTGGTTCAGTGTTGTTTGAAGTGATGTTATCCATGCCGGTTCAGTGTTGATGGAAGTGAAGTTATCCATGCTGGTTCAGTGTTGATGGAAGTGAAGTTATCCATGCTGGTTCAGTGTTGATGGAAGTGAAGTTATCCATGCTGGTTCAGTGTCGATGGAATTGAAGTTATCCATGTTTCAGTGTTGATGGAAGTGATCTTATCCATGCCTGTACAGTGTTGATGGAAGTGAAATTTTCCATGTTGTTTCAGTGTTGATGGAAGTGAAGTTATTCTTGCTTCAGTTTTGATGGAAGTGATGTTATCCATGCCGGTTCAGTGTTCATGGAAGTGAAGTTATCCATGGTTCAGTGTTGATGGAAGTGAAGTTATCCATGCTGGTTCAGTGTTGATGGAAGTGAAGTTATCCATGCTGGTTCAGTGTTGATGGAAGTGAAGTTATCCATGCTGGTTCACTGTTGATGGAAGTGAAGTTATCCATGCTGGTTCAGTGTTGATGGAGTTGAAGATATCCATGCTGGTTTAGTGTTGATTGAAGTGAAGTTATCCATGCTGGTTCAGTGTTGATGGAAGTGAAGTTATCCATGATTTAGTGTTGATAGAAGTGAAGTTATCCTTGCTTGTTCAGTGTTGATAGAAGTGAAGTTATCCATTCTGGTTCAGTGTTGATGGAAGTGAAGTTATCCATGGTTTACTGTTGATGGAAGTAAAATTATCCATGCTGGTTCAGTGTTGATGGAATTGAAGTTATCCATGCTGGTTCAGTGTTGTTTGAAGTGATGTTATCCATGCCTATTCAGTGTTGATAGAAGTGAAGTTATCCATGCTGGTCCAGTGTTGATGGAAGTGATATTATCCATGGTTCAGTGTTGATGGAAGTGAAGTTATCCATGCTTGTTCAGTGTTGATAGAAGTGAAGTTATCCATGCTGGTTCAGTGTTGATGGAAGTGAAGTTATCCATGGTTTACTGTTGATGGTAGTGAAATTATCCATGCTGGTTCAGTGTTGATGGAATTGAAGTTATCCATGCTGGTTCAGTGTTGTTTGAAGTGATGTTATCCATGCCGGTTCAGTGTTGATGGAAGTGAAGTTATCCATGCTGGTTCAGTGTTGATGGAAGTGAAGTTATCCATGCTGGTTCAGTGTCGATGGAATTGAAGTTATCCATGTTTCAGTGTTGATGGAAGTGTTTTTATCCATGCTGGTCCAGTGTTGATGGAAGTGAAGTTATCCATGCTGGTTTAGTGTTGATGGAAGTGAAGTTATCCATGCTGGTTCAGTGTTGATGGAAGTGAAGTTATCCATGCTGGTTCAGTGTTGATGGAAGTGAAGTTATCCATGCTGGTTCAGTGTTGATGGAAGTGAAGTTATCCATGCTGGTTCAGTGTTGTTTGAAGTGAAGTTATCCATGCCGGTTCAGTGTTGATGGAAGTGAAGTTATCCATGCTGGTTCAGTGTTGATGGAAGTGAAGTTATCCATGCTGGTTCAGTGTTGATGGAGTTGAAGATATCCATGCTGGTTTAGTGTTGATTGAAGTGAAATTATCCATGCTGGTTCAGTGTTGATGGAAGTGATATTATCCATGATTTAGTGTTGATAGAAGTGAAGTTATCCTTGCTGGTTCAGTGTTGATAGAAGTGAAGTTATCCATTCTGGTTCAGTGTTGATGGAATTGAAGTTATCCATGCTGGTTCAGTGTTGTTTGAAGTGATGTTATCCATGCCTATTCAGTGTTGATAGAAGTGAAGTTATCCATGCTGGTCCAGTGTTGATGGAAGTGATATTATCCATGGTTTAGTGTTGATATAAGTGAAGTTATCCTTGATTGTTCAGTGTTGATCGAAGTGAAGTTATCCATTCTGGTTCAGTGTTGATGGAATTGAAGTTATCCATGGTTTACTGTTGATGGAAGTAAAATTATCCATGCTGGTTCAGTGTTGATGGAATTGAAGTTATCCATGTTTCAGTGTTGATGGAAGTGTTTTTATCCATGGTGGGTCAATGTTGATGGAATTGAAGTTATCCATGCCTATTCAGTGTTGATTGAAGTGAAATTATCCATGCTGGTTCAGTGTTGATGGAAGTGATATTATCCATGGTTTAGTGTTGATAGAAGTGTAGTTATCCTTGCTTGTTCAGTGTTGATAGAAGTGATGTTATCCATTATGGTTCAGTGTTGATGGAAGTGAAGTTATCCATGCTGGTTCAGTGTCGATGGAATTGAAGTTATCCATGTTTCAGTGTTGATGGAAGTAATTTTATCCATGCCTGTCCAGTGTTGATGGAAGTGAAGTTATTCTTGCTTCAGTTTTGATGGCAGTAATGTTATCCATGCCGGTTCAGTGTTCATGGAAGTGAAGTTATCCATGCTGGTTCAGTGTTGATGGAGTTGAAGATATCCATGCTGGTTTAGTGTTGATTGAAGTGAAATTATCCATGCTGGTTCAGTGTTGATGGATGTGATATTATCCATGATTTAGTGTTGATAGAAGTCAAGTTATCCTTGCTTGTTCAGTGTTGATAGAAGTGAAGTTATCCATTCTGGTTTCAGTGTTGATGGAAGTGAAGTTATCCATGGTTTACTGTTGATGGAAGTAAAATTATCCATGCTGGTTCAGTGTTGATGGAATTGAAGTTATCCATGCTGGTTCAGTGTTGTTTGAAGTGATGTTATCCATGCCTATTCAGTGTTGATAGAAGTGAAGTTATCCATGCTGGTTCAGTGCTGATGGAAGTGAAGTTATCCATTCTGGTTTAGTGTTGATTAAAGTGAAGTTATCCATGCTGGTTCAGTGTTGATGGAAGTGAAGTTATCCATGCTGGTTCAGTGTTGATGGAAGTGAAGTTATCCATGCTGGTTCAGTGTTGATGGAGTTGAAGATATCCATGCTGGTTTAGTGTTGATTGAAGTGAAATTATCCATGCTGGTTCAGTGTTGATGGAAGTGATATTATCCATGACTTAGTGCTGATAGAAGTGAAGTTATCCTTGCTTGTTCAGTGTTGATAGAAGTGAAGTTATCCATTCTGGTTTCAGTGTTGATGGAAGTGAAGTTATCCATGGTTTACTGTTGATGGAATTAAAATTATCCATGTTGGTCCAGTGCTGATGGAAGTGAAGTTATCCATTCTGGTTTAATGTTGATTAAAGTGAAGTTATCCATGCTGGTTCAGTGTTGATGGAAGTGAAGTTATCCATGCTGGTCCAGTGCTGATGGAAGTGAAGTTATCCATTCTGGTTTAGTGTTGATTAAAGTGAAGTTATCCATGCTGGTTCAGTGCTGAGGGAAGTGAAATTATCCATGCTGGTTTAGTGTTGAACGAAGTGAAGATATCCATGCTGGTTCAGTTTTGATGGAAGAGATGTTAACGATGCCAGTTTAGTGTTGATGGAAGTGAAGTTATCCATGCTGGTTCAGTGTTGATGGAATTGAAGTTATCCATGCTTCAGTGTTGATGGAAGTGATGTTATCCATGCCGGATCAGTGTTGATGAAAGTAAGGCTATCCATGCTGTTTCAGTGTTGATGGAAGTGAAGTTATCCATGCTGGTTCAGTGTTGATGGAAGTGATGTTATCCATGCCGGTTCAGTGTTGATGGAAGTGAAGTTATCCATGGTTCAGTGCTGATGGAAGTGAAGTTATCCATTGTGGTTTAGTGTTGATTAAAGTGAAGTTATCCATGCTGGTTCAGTGCTGAGGGAAGTGAAATTATCCATGCTGGTTTAGTGTTGAACGAAGTGAAGATATCCATGCTGGTTCAGTGTTGATTGAATGAAGTTATCCATGCCGGTTCAGTGTTGATGGAAGTGAAGTTACCCATGCTGGATCAGTGTTGATAGAATTGAAGTTATCCATGCTGGTTCAGTGTTGATGGAAGTGATGTTATCCATGCCGGATCAGTGTTGATGGAAGTAAGGCTATCCATGCTGTTTCAGTGTTGATGTTAGTGAAGTTATTCTTGGTTCAGTGTTCATGGAAGTGATGTTATCCATGCCGGTTCAGTGTTGATGGAAGTGAAGTTATCCATGGTTCAGTGTTAATAGAAGTGAAGTTTTCCATGCCTATTCAGTGCTGATGGAAGTGATCTTATCCATGCCTGTCCAGTGTTGATGGAAGTGAAGTTATCCATGCTGGTTCAGTGTTGATGGAATTGAAGTTATCCATGCTGGTTTAGTGTTGATTGAAGTGAAGTTATCCATGCTGGTTCAGTGTTGATAGAAGTGAAGTTATCCATGCTGGTTCAGTGTTGATGGAAGTGAAGTTATCCATGCTGGTTCAGTGTTGTTTGAAGTGAAGATATCCATGCCAGTTCAGTGTTGATGGAAGTGAAGTTATCCATGCTGGTTCACTGTTGATGGAAGTGAAGTTATCCATGCTGGTTCAGTGTTGATGGAGTTGAAGTTATCCATGCTGGTTTAGTGTTGATTGAAGTGAAGTTATCCATGCTGATCCAGTGTTGATGGAAGTGAAGTTATCCATGCTGGTTCAGTGTTGATGGAAGTGAAGTTATCCATGGTTCAGTGTTGATGGAAGTGATGTTATCCATGCCGGTTCAGTGTTGATGGAAGTGAAGTTATCCATGCTGGTTCAGTGTTGATGGAGTTGAAGATATCCATGCTGGTTTAGTGTTGATTGAAGTGAAATTATCCATGCTGGTTCAGTGTTGATGGAAGTGATATTATCCATGGTTTAGTGTTGATAGAAGTGAAGTTATCCTTGCTTGTTCAGTGTTGATAGAAGTGAAGTTATCCATTCTGGTTCAGTGTTGATGGAAGTGAAGTTATCCATGGTTTACTGTTGATGGAAGTAAAATTATCCATGCTGGTTCAGTGTTGATGGAATTGAAGTTATCCATGCTGGTTCAGTGTTGTTTGAAGTGATGTTATCCATGCCTATTCAGTGTTGATAGAAGTGAAGTTATCCATGCTGGTTCAGTGTTGATGGAAGTGAAGTTATCCATTCTGGTTTAGTGTTGATTAAAGTGAAGTTATCCATGCTGGTTCAGTGTTGATGGAAGTGAAGTTATCCATGCTGGTTCAGTGTTGATGGAATTGAAGTTATCCATGTTTCAGTGTTGATGGAAGTAATTTTATCCATGCCTGTCCAGTGTTGATGGAAGTGAAGTTATTCTTGCTTCAGTTTTGATGGCAGTGATGTTATCCATGCCGGTTCAGTGTTCATGGAAGTGAAGTTATCCATGCTGGTTCAGTGTTGATGGAGTTGAAGATATCCATGCTGGTTTAGTGTTGATTGAAGTGAAATTATCCATGCTGGTTCAGTGTTGATGGAAGTGATATTATCCATGATTTAGTGTTGATAGAAGTGAAGTTATCCTTGCTTGTTCAGTGTTGATAGAAGTGAAGTTATCCATTCTGGTTTCAGTGTTGATGGAAGTGAAGTTATCCATGGTTTACTGTTGATGGAAGTAAAATTATCCATGCTGGTTCAGTGTTGATGGAATTGAAGTTATCCATGCTCGTTCAGTGTTGTTTGAAGTGATGTTATCCATGCCTATTCAGTGTTGATAGAAGTGAAGTTATCCATGCTGGTTCAGTGCTGATGGAAGTGAAGTTATCCATTCTGGTTTAGTGTTGATTAAAGTGAAGTTATCCATGCTGGTTCAGTGTTGATGGAAGTGAAGTTATCCATGCTGGTTCAGTGTTGATGGAAGTGAAGTTATCCATGCTGGTTCAGTGTTGATGGAGTTGAAGATATCCATGCTGGTTTAGTGTTGATTGAAGTGAAATTATCCATGCTGGTTCAGTGTTGATGGAAGTGATATTATCCATGGTTTAGTGTTGATAGAAGTGAAGTTATCCTTGCTTGTTCAGTGTTGATAGAAGTGAAGTTATCCATTCTGGTTTCAGTGTTGATGGAAGTGAAGTTATCCATGGTTTACTGTTGATGGAATTAAAATTATCCATGTTGGTCCAGTGCTGATGGAAGTGAAGTTATCCATTCTGGTTTAATGTTGATTAAAGTGAAGTTATCCATGCTGGTTCAGTGTTGATGGAAGTGAAGTTATCCATGCTGGTTCAGTGTTGATGGAAGTGAAGTTATCCATGATTTCAGTGTTGATGGAAGTAAAATTATCCATGCTGATTCAGTGTTGATGGAATTGAAGTTATCCATCTTTCAGTGTTGAACGAAGTGAAGATATCCATGCTGGTTCAGTTTTGATGGAAGAGATGTTAACCATGCCAGTTTAGTGTTGATGGAAGTGAAGTTATCCATGCTGGTTCAGTGTTGATGGAATTGAAGTTATCCATGCTTCAGTGTTGATGGAAGTGATGTTATCCATGCCGGATCAGTGTTGATGAAAGTAAGGCTATCCATGCTGTTTCAGTGTTGATGTTAGTGAAGTTATTCTTGGTTCAGTGTTGATGGAAGTGATGTTATCCATGCCGGTTCAGTGTTGATGGAAGTGAAGTTATCCATGCTGGTTCAGTGTTGATGGAAGTGAAGTTATCCATGCTGGTTCAGTGTTGATGGAAGTGAAGTTATCCATGCTGGTTCAGTGTTGATGGAAGTGAAATTATCCATGCTGGTTCAGTGTTGAACGAAGTGAAGATATCCATGCTGGTTCAGTTTTGATGGAAGAGATGTTAACGATGCCAGTTTAATGTTGATGGAAGTGAAGTTATCCATGCTGGTTCAGTGTTGATGGAATTGAAGTTATCCATGCTTCAGTGTTGATGGAAGTGATGTTATCCATGCCGGATCAGTGTTGATGGAAGTAAGGCTATCCATGCTGTTTCAGTGTTGATGTTAGTGAAGTTATTCTTGGTTCAGTGTTGATGGAAGGGAAGTTATCCATGATGGTTCAGTGTTGCGGGATGTGAAGTTATCCATGCTGGTTCAGTGTTGATGGAAGTGAAATTTCCCATGCTGGTTCAGTGTTGATGGAACTGAAGTTATCCATACTGGTTCAGTGTTGATGGAAGTGAAGTTATCCATGCTGGTTCAGTGTTGATGGAATTGAAGTTATCCATGCTGGTTTTGTGTTGATTGAAGTGAAGTTATCCATGCTTGTTCAGTGTTGATAGAAGTGAAGTTATCCATGCTGGTTCAGTGTTGATGGAAGTGAAGTTATCCATGCTGGTTCAGTGTTGTTTGTAGTGAAGTTATCCATGCCAGTTTAGTGTTGATGGAAGTGAAGTTATCCATGCTGTTTCAGTGTTGATGGAAGTGAAGTTATCCATGCTGGTTCAGTGTTGATGGAGTTGAAGATATCCATGCTGGTTTAGTGTTGATGGAAGTGAAGTTATCCATGCTGTTTCAGTGTTGATGGAAGTGAAGTTATCCATGCTGGTTCAGTGTCGATGGAATTGAAGTTATCCATGTTTCAGTGTTGATGGCAGTGATGTTATCCATGCCGGTTCAGTGTTCATGGAAGTGAAGTTATCCGTGCTGGTTCAGTGTTGATGGAGTTGAAGATATCCATGCTGGTTTAGTGTTGATTGAAGTGAAATTATCCATGCTGGTTCAGTGTTGATGGATGTGATATTATCCATGATTTAGTGTTGATAGAAGTGAAGTTATCCTTGCTTGTTCAGTGTTGATAGAAGTGAAGTTATCCATTCTGGTTCAGTGTTGATGGAAGTGAAGTTATCCATGGTTTACTGTTGATGGAAGTAAAATTATCCATGCTGGTTCAGTGTTGATGGAATTGAAGTTATCCATGCTGGTTCAGTGTTGTTTGAAGTGATGTTATCCATGCCTATTCAGTGTTGATAGAAGTGAAGTTATCCATGCTGGTTCAGTGCTGATGGAAGTGAAGTTATCCATTCTGGTTTAGTGTTGATTAAAGTGAAGTTATCCATGCTGGTTCAGTGTTGATGGAAGTGAAGTTATCCATGCTGGTTCAGTGTTGATGGAAGTGAAGTTATCCATGCTGGTTCAGTGTTGATGGAGTTGAAGATATCCATGCTGGTTTAGTGTTGATTGAAGTGAAATTATCCATGCTGGTTCAGTGTTGATGGAAGTGATATTATCCATGATTTAGTGTTGATAGAAGTGAAGTTATCCTTGCTTGTTCAGTGTTGATAGAAGTGAAGTTATCCATGCCGGTTCAGTGTTGATGGAAGTGAAGTTATCCATGCTGGTTCAGTGTTGATGGAAGTGAAGTTATCCATGCTGGTTCAGTGTTGATGGAAGTGAAGTTATCCATGCTGGTTCAGTGTTGATGGAATTGAAGTTATCCATGTTTCAGTGTTGATGGAAGTGATTTTATCCATGCTGGTCCAGTGTTGATGGAAGTGAAATTATCCATGATGTTTCAGTGTTGATGGAAGTGAAGTTATTCTTGGTTCAGTGTTGATGGAAGTGATGTTATCCATGCTGGTTCAGTGTTGATGGAAGTGAAGTTATCCATGGTTCAGTGTTGATGGAAGTGAAGTTATCCATGCTGGTTCAGTGTTGTTTGAAGTGATGTTATCCATGCCGGTTCAGTGTTGATGGAAGTGAAGTTATCCATGCTGGTTCAGTGTTGATGGAAGTGAAGTTATCCATGCTGGTTCAGTGTTGATGGAGTTGAAGATATCCATGCTGGTTTAGTGTTGATTGAAGTGAAATTATCCATGCTGGTTCAGTGTTGATGGAAGTGATATTATCCATGGTTTAGTGTTGATAGAAGTGAAGTTATCCTTGCTTGTTCAGTGTTGATAGAAGTGAAGTTATTCATTCTGGTTCAGTGTTGATGGAAGTGAAGTTATCCATGGTTTACTGTTGATGGAAGTAAAATTATCCATGCTGGTTCAGTGTTGATGGAATTGAAGTTACCCATGCTGGTTCAGTGTTGTTTGAAGTGATGTTATCCATGCCTATTCAGTGTTGATAGAAGTGAAGTTATCCATGCTGGTTCAGTGTTGATGGAAGTGAAGTTATCCCTGCTGGTTCAGTGTTGATGGAAGTGAAGTTATCCATGCTGGTTCAGTGTTGAGGGAAGTGAAATTATCCATGCTGGTTTAGTGCTGAACGAAGTGAAGATATCCATGCTGGTTCAGTTTTGATGGAAGAGATGTTATCAATGCCGGTTTAGTGTTGATGGAAGTGATGTTATCCATGCTGGTTCAGTGTTGATGGAATTGAAGTTATCCACGGTTCAGTGTTGATGGAAGTGATGTTATCCATGACGAATAAGTGTTGATTGAAGTGAAGTTATCCATGCTGTTTCAGTGTTGATGGAAGTGACGTTATCCATGGTGGCTCAGTGTTGATGGAAGTGATATTATCCATGGTTCAGTGTTGATGGAAGTGAAGTTATCCATGCTTATTCAGTGATGATGGAAGTGAAGTTATCTATGCTGGTTTAGTGTTGATTGAAGTGAAGTTATCCATGCTGGTTCAGTGCTGAGGGAAGTGAAATTATCCATGCTGGTTTAGTGTTGAACGAAGTGAAGATATCCATGCTGGTTCAGTTTTGATGGAAGAGATGTTAACGATGCCAGTTTAGTGTTGATGGAAGTGATGTTATCCATGCCGGATCAGTGTTGATGGAAGTAAGGCTATCCATGCTGTTTCAGTGTTGATGTTAGTGAAGTTATTCTTGGTTCAGTGTTCATGGAAGTGATGTTTTCCATGCCGTTTCAGTGTTGATGGAAGTGAAGTTATCCATGGTTCAGTGTTGATGGAAGTGAGGTTATCCATGGTGGTTCAGTGTTGATGGAAGTGATATTATCCATGGTTCAGTGTTGATGGAAGTGAAGTTATCCATGCTGGTTCAGTGTTGATGGAAGTGAAGTTATCCAGGGTTTACTGTTGATGGAAGTGAAATTATCCATACTGTTTCAGTGTTGATAGAAGTGAAGTTATCCATGCTGGTTCAGTGTTGATGGAAGTGAAGTTATCCATGGTTTACTGTTGATGGAAGTGAAATTATCCATGCTGGTTCAGTGTTGATGGAATTGAAGTTATCCATGCTGGTTCAGTGTTGTTTGAAGTGATGTTATCCATGCCGGTTCAGTGTTGATGGAAGTGAAGTTATCCATGCTGGTTCAGTGTTGATGGAAGTGAAGTTATCCATGATTCAGTGTTGATGGAAGTGAAGTTATCCATGCTGGTTCAGTGTCGATGGAATTGAAGTTATCCATGTTTCAGTGTTGAAGGAAGTGATTTTATCCATGCCTGTCCAGTGTTGATGGAAGTGAAATTTTCCATGCTGTTTCAGTGTTGATGGAAGTGAAGTTATTCTTGCTTCAGTTTTGATGGCAGTGATGTTATCCATGCCGGTTCAGTGTTCATGGAAGTGAAGTTATCCATGGTTCAGTGTTGATGCAAGTGAAGTTATCCATGCTGGTTCAGTGTTGTTTGAAGTGATGTTATCCATGCCGGTTCAGTGCTGATGGAAGTGAAGTTATCCATGCTGGTTCAGTGTTGATGGAAGTGAAGTTATCCATGCTGGTTCAGTGTTGATGGAGTTGAAGATATCCATGCTGGTTTAGTGTTGATTGAAGTGAAATTATCCATGCTGGTTCAGTGTTGATGGAAGTGATATTATCCATGATTTAGTGTTGATAGAAGTGAAGTTATCCTTGCTTGTTCAGTGTTGATAGAAGTGAAGTTATCCATTCTGGTTCAGTGTTGATGGAAGTGAAGTTATCCATGGTTTACTGTTGATGGAAGTAAAATTATCCATGCTGGTTCAGTGTTGATGGAATTGAAGTTATCCATGCTGGTTCAGTGTTGTTTGAAGTGATGTTATCCATGCCTATTCAGTGCTGATAGAAGTGAAGTTATCCATGCTGGTCCAGTGTTGATGGAAGTGATATAATCCATGGTTTAGTGTTGATATAAGTGAAGTTATCCTTGATTGTTCAGTGTTGATCGAAGTGAAGTTATCCATTCTGGTTCAGTGTTGATGGAAGTGAAGTTATCCATGGTTTACTGTTGATGGAAGTAAAATTATCCATGCTGGTTCAGTGTTGATGGAATTGAAGTTATCCATGTTTCAGTGTTGATGGAAGTGTTTTTATCCATGGTGGGTCAATGTTGATGGAATTGAAGTTATCCATGACTATTCAGTGTCAATTGAAGTGAAATTATCCATGCTGGTTCAGTGTTGATGGAAGTGATATTATCCATGGTTTAGTGTTGATAGAAGTGAAGTTATCCTTGCTTGTTCAGTGTTGATAGAAGTGATGTTATCCATTATGGTTCAGTGTTGATGGAAGTGAAGTTATCCATGGCTTACTGTTGATGGAAGTAAAATTATTCATGCTGGTTCAGTGTTGATGGAATTGAAGTTATCCATGCTGGTTCAGTGTTGTTTGAAGTGATGTTATCCATGCCGGTTCAGTGTTGATGGAAGTGAAGTTATCCATGCTGGTTCAGTGTCGATGGAATTGAAGTTATCCATGTTTCAGTGTTGATGGAAGTGTTTTTATCCATGGTGGGTCAATGTTGATGGAATTGAAGTTATCCATGCCTATTCAGTGTTGATAGAAGTGAAGTTATCCATGCTGGTTTAGTGTTGATTGAAGTGAAGTTATCCATGCTGGTTCAGTGTTGATGGAAGTGATATTATCCATGGTTTAGTGTTGATAGAAGTGAAGTTATCCATGCTGGTCCAGTGCTGATGGAAGTGAAGTTATCCATGGGTTTAGTGTTGATTAAAGTGAAGTTATCCATGCTGGTTCAGTGTTGATGGAAGTGAAGTTATCAATGCTGGTTCAGTGTTGATTGAAGTGAAGTTATCCATGGTTCAGTGTTGATGGAAGTGAAGTTATACATGCTGGTTCAGTGCTGAGGGAAGTGAAATTATCCATGCTGGTTTAGTGTTGAACGAAGTGAAGATATCCATGCTGGTTCAGTTTTGATGGAAGAGATGTTAACCATGCCAGTTTAGTGTTGATGGAAGTGAAGTTATCCATGCTGGTTCAGTGTTGATGGAAGTGATGTTATCCATGCCGGATCAGTGTTGATGGAATTAAGGCTATCCATGCTGTTTCAGTGTTGATGTTAGTGAAGTTATTCTTGGTTCAGTGTTGATGGAAGTGATGTTATCCATTCCGGTTCAGTGTTGATGGAAGTGAAGTTATCCATGGTTCAGTGTTGATGGAAGTGATGTTATCCATGCTGGTTCAGTGTTGATGGAACTGCAATTATCCATGGTTCAGTGTTGATGGAAGTGAGGTTATCCATGGTGGTTCAGGTTGATGGAAGTGAAGTTATCCAGTGTTTACTGTTGATGGAAGTGAAATTATCCGTACTGGTTCAGTGTTGATAGAAGTGAAGTTATCCATGCTGGTTCAGTGTTGATGGAAGTGAAGTTATCCATGGTTTACTGTTGATGGAAGTGAAATTATCCATGCTGGTTCAGTGTTGATGGAAGGGAAGTTATCCATGCTGGTTCAGTGTTGTTTGAAGTGATGTTATCCATGCCGGTTCAGTGTTGATGGAAGTGAAGTTATCCATGCTGGTTCAGTGTTGATGGAACTGACGTTATCCATACTGGTTCAGTGTTGATGGAAGTGAAGTTATCCATGCTGGTTCAGTGTTGATGGAATTGAAGTTATCCATGCTGGTTTTGTGTTGATTGAAGTGAAGTTATCCATGCTGGTCCAGTGTTGATGGAAGTGAAATTTTCCATGTTGTTTCAGTGTTGATGGAAGTGAAGTTATTCTTGCTTCAGTTTTGATGGCAGTGATGTTATCCATGCCGGTTCAGTGTTCATGGAATTGAAGTTATCCATGGTTCAGTTTTGATGGAAGTGATGTTATCCATGCCGGTTCAGTGTTCATGGAAGTGAAGTTATCCATGGTTCAGTGTTGATGGAAGTGAAGTTATCCATGCTGGTTCAGTGTTGATGGAAGTGAAGTTATCCATGCTGGTTCAGTGTTGATGGAGTTGAAGATATCCATGCTGGTTTAGTGTTGATTGAAGTGAAATTATCCATGCTGGTTCAGTGTTGATGGAAGTGATATTATCCATGATTTAGTGTTGATAGAAGTGAAGTTATCCTTGCTTGTTCAGTGTTGATAGAAGTGAAGTTATCCATTCTGGTTCAGTGTTGATGGAAGTGAAGTTATCTATGGTTTACTGTTGATGGAAGTAAAATTATCCATGCTGGTTCAGTGTTGATGGAATTGAAGTTATCCATGCTGGTTCAGTGTTGTTTGAAGTGATGTTATCCATGCCTATTCAGTGTTGATAGAAGTGAAGTTATCCATGCTGGTCCAGTGTTGATGGAAGTGATATTATCCATGGTTTAGTGTTGATATAAGTGAAGTTATCCTTGCTTGTTCAGTGTTGATAGAAGTGAAGTTATCCATTCTGGTTCAGTGTTGATGGAATTGAAGTTATCCATGCTGGTTCAGTGTTGTTTGAAGTGATGTTATCCATGCCGGTTCAGTGTTGATGGAAGTGAAGTTATCCATGCTGGTTCAGTGTTGATGGAAGTGAAGTTATCCATGCTGGTTCAGTGTTGATGGAAGTGAAGTTATCCATGCTGGTTCAGTGTCGATGGAATTGAAGTTATCCATGTTTCAGTGTTGATGGAAGTGATTTTATCCATCCCTGTCCAGTGTTGATGGAAGTGAAATTTTCCATGCTGTTTCAGTGTTGATGGAAGTGAAGTTATTCTTGCTTCAGTTTTGATGGCAGTGATGTTATCCATGCTGGTTCAGTGTTCATGGAAGAGAAGTTATCCATGGTTCAGTGTTGATGGAAGTGAAGTTATCCATGCTGGTTCAGTGTTGATTGAAGTGAAGTTATCCATGCTGGTTCAGTGTTGATGGAAGTGAAGTTATCCATGCTGGTTCAGTGTTGATGGAAGTGTTTTTATCCATGGTGGGTCAATGTTGATGGAATTGAAGTTATCCATGCCTATTCAGTGTTGATTGAAGTGAAATTATCCATGCTGGTTCAGTGTTGATGGAAGTGATATTATCCATGGTTTAGTGTTGATAGAAGTGAAGTTATCCATGCTTGTTCAGTGTTGATGGAAGTGAAGTTATCCATGCTGATTCAGTGTTGATGGAAGTGAAGTTATCCATGGTTTACTGTTGATGGAAGTGAAATTATCCATACTGGTTCAGTGTTGATGGAAGGGAAGTTATCCATGATGGTTCAGTGTTGCTGGAAGTGAAGTTATCCATGCTGGTTCAGTGTTGATGGAAGTGAAGTTATCCATGCTGGTTCAGTGTTGATGGAAGTGAAGTTATCCATGGTTCAGTGTTGATGGAAGTGAAGTTATCCATTCCTCTCCAGTGTTGATGGAAGTGAAATTTTCCATGCTGTTTTAGTGTTGATGGAAGTGAAGTTATTCTTGGTTCAGTGTTGATGGAAGTGATGTTATCCATGCTGGTTCAGTGTTGATGGAAGTGAAGTTATCCATGCCAGTTCAGTGTTGATGGAAGTGAAGTTATCCATGCTGTTTCAGTGTTGATGGAAGTGAAGTTATCCATGCTGGTTCAGTGTTGATGGAGTTGAAGATATCCATGCTGGTTTAGTGTTGATTGAAGTGAAATTATCCATGCTGGTTCAGTGTTGATGGAAGTGATATTATCCATGATTTAGTGTTGATAGAAGTGAAGTTATCCTTGCTTGTTCAGTGTTGATAGAAGTGAAGTTATCCATTCTGGTTCAGTGTTGATGGAAGTGAAGTTATCCATGGTTTACTGTTGATGGAAGTAAAATTATCCATGCTGGTTCAGTGTTGATGGAATTGAAGTTATCCATGCTGGTTCAGTATTGTTTGAAGTGATGTTATCCATGCCTATTCAGTGTTGATAGAAGTGAAGTTATCCATGCTGGTCCAGTGTTGATGGAAGTGATATTATCCATGGTTCAGTGTTGATATAAGTGAAGTTATCCTTTCTTGTTCAGTGTTGATAGAAGTGAAGTTATCCATTCTGGTTCAGTGTTGATGGAAATGAAGTTATCCATGGTTTACTGTTGATGGCAGTAAAATTATCCATGCTGGTTCAGTGTTGATGGAATTGAAGTTATCCATGCTGGTTCAGTGTTGTTTGAAGTGATGTTATCCATGCCGGTTCAGTGTTGATGGAAGTGAAGTTATCCATGATTCAGTGTTGATGGAAGTGAAGTTATCCATGCTGGTTCAGTGTCGATGGAATTGAAGTTATCCATGTTTCAGTGTTGATGGAAGTGATTTTATCCATCCTTGTCCAGTGTTGATGGAAGTGAAATTTTCCATGCTGTTTCAGTGTTGATGGAAGTGAAGTTATTCTTGCTTCAGTTTTGATGGCAGTGATGTTATGCATGCTGGTTCAGTGTTCATGGAAGTGAAGTTATCCATGGTTCAGTGTTGATGGAAGTGAAGTTATCCATGCTGGTTCAGTGTTGTTTGAAGTGATGTTATCCATGCCGGTTCAGTGTTGATGGAAGTGAAGTTATCCATGCTGGTTCAGTGTTGATGGAAGTGTTTTTATCCATGGTGGGTCAATGTTGATGGAATTGAAGTTATCCATGCCTATTCAGTGTTGATTGAAGTGAAATTATCCATGCTGGTTCAGTGTTGATGGAAGTGATATTATCCATGGTTTAGTGTTGATAGAAGTGAAGTTATCCTTGCTTGTTCAGTGTTGATGGAAGTGATGTTATCCATTATGGTTCAGTGTTGATGGAAGTGAAGTTATCCATGGTTTACTGTTGATGGAAGTAAAATTATTCATGCTGGTTCAGTGTTGATGGAATTGAAGTTATCCATGCTGGTTCAGTGTTGTTTGAAGTGATGTTATCCATGCCGGTTCAGTGTTGATGGAAGTGAAGTTATCCATGCTGGTTCAGTGTCGATGGAATTGAAGTTATCCATGTTTCAGTGTTGATGGAAGTGTTTTTATCCATGGTGGGTCAGTGTTGATGGAATTGAAGTTATCCATGCCTATTCAGTGTTGATAGAAGTGAAGTTATCCATGCTGGTCCAGTGTTGATGGAAGTGAAGTTATCCATGCTGGTTTAGTGTTGATTGAAGTGAAGGTATCCATGCTGGTTCAGTGTTGATGGAAGTGATATTATCCATGGTTTAGTGTTGATAGAAGTGAAGTTATCCATGCTGGTCCAGTGCTGATGGAAGTGAAGTTATCCATTCTGGTTTAGTGTTGATTAAAGTGAAGTTATCCATGCTGGTTCAGTGTTGATGGAAGTGAAGTTATCCATGCTGGTTCAGTGTTGATTGAAGTGAAGTTATCCATGCTGGTTCAGTGTTGATGGAAGTGAAGTTATCCATGCTTGTTCAGTGTTGATGGAAGTGAAGTTATCCATGCTGGTTCAGTGTTGATGGAAGTGAAGTTATCCATGCTGGTTTAGTGTTGATTGAAGTGAAGTTATCCATGCTGGTTCAGTGTTGATGGAAGTGAAGTTATCCATGCTGGTTCAGTGTTGATGGAAGTGATGTTATCCATGCTGGTTCAGTGTTGATGGAAGTGAAGTTATCCATGCTTGTTCAGTGTTGATAGAAGTGAAGTTATCCATGCTGGTTCAGTGTTGATGGAAGTGAAGTTATCCATGCTGGTTCAGTGTTGATGGAAGTGAAGTTATCCATGGTTCAGTGTTGATGGAAGTGAAGTTATCCATGCTGGTTCAGTGTTGATGGAAGTGAAGTTATCCATGGTTCAGTGTTGATGGAAGTGAGGTTATCCATGCCGGTTCAGTGTTGATGGAAGTGAAGTTATCCATGCTGGTTCAGTGTTGATGGAATTGAAGTTATCCATGCTGGTTCAGTGTTGATGGAAGTGAAGTTATCCATGCTGCTCCAGTGTTGATGGAAGTGAAGTTATCCATGCTGGTCCAGTGTTGATGGAAGTGATATTATCCATGGTTTAGTGTTGATATAAGTGAAGTTATCCTTGCTTGTTCAGTGTTGATCGAAGTGAAGTTATCCATTCTGGTTCAGTGTTGATGGAAGTGAAGTTATCCATGGTTTACTGTTGATGGAAGTAAAATTATCCATACTGGTTCAGTGTTGATGGAAGTGAAGTTATCCATGATGGTTCAGTGTTGCGGGAAGTGAAGTTATCCATTCTGGTTCAGTGTTGATGGAAGTGAAGTTATCCATGCTGGTTCAGTGTTGATGGAAGTGAAGTTATCCATGCTGGTTCAGTGTTGATGGAAGTGAAGTTATCCATGCTGGTTCAGTGTTGATGGAGTTGAAGATATCCATGCTGGTTTAGTGTTGATTGAAGTGAAATTATCCATGCTGGTTCAGTGTTGATGGAAGTGATATTATCCATGACTTAGTGTTGATAGAAGTGAAGTTATCCTTCCTTGTTCAGTGTTGATAGAAGTGAAGTTATCCATTCTGGTTTCAGTGTTGATGGAAGTGAAGTTATCCATGGTTTACTGTTGATGGAATTAAAATTATCCATGCTGGTTCAGTGTTGATGGAATTGAAGTTATCCATGCTGGTTCAGTATTTTTTTGAAGTGATGTTATCCATGCCTATTCAGTGTTGATAGAAGTGAAGTTATCCATGCTGGTCCAGTGCTGATGGAAGTGAAGTTATCCATTCTGGTTTAGTGTTGATTAAAGAGAAGTTATCCATGCTGGTTCAGTGCTGAGGGAAGTGAAATTATCCATGCTGGTTTAGTGTTGAACGAAGTGAAGATATCCATGCTGGTTCAGTTTTGATGGAAGAGATGTTAACGATGCCAGTTTAGTGTTGATGGAAGTGAAGTTATCCATGCTGGTTCAGTGTTGATGGAATTGAAGTTATCCATGCTTCAGTGTTGATGGAAGTGATGTTATCCATGCCGGATCAGTGTTGATGGAAGTAAGGCTATCCATGCTGTTTCAGTGTTGATGTTAGTGAAGTTATTCTTGGTTCAGTGTTCATGGAAGTGATGTTATCCATGCCGGTTCAGTGTTGATGGAAGTGAAGTTATCCATGGTTCAGTGCTGATGGAAGTGAAGTTATCCATTCTGGTTTAGTGTTGATTAAAGTGAAGTTATCCATGCTGGTTCAGTGCTGAGGGAAGTGAAATTATCCATGCTGGTTTAGTGTTGAACGAAGTGAAGATATCCATGCTGGTTCAGTTTTGATGGAAGAGATGTTAACGATGCCAGTTTAGTGTTGATGGAAGTGAAGTTATCCCTGCTGGTTCAGTGTTGATGGAATTGAAGTTATCCATGCTTCAGTGTTGATGGAAGTGATGTTATCCATGCCGGATCAGTGTTGATGGAAGTAAGGCTATCCATGCTGTTTCAGTGTTGATGTTAGTGAAGTTATTCTTGGTTCAGTGTTCATGGAAGTGATGTTTTCCATGCCGTTTCAGTGTTGATGGAAGTGAAGTTATCCATGGTTCAGTGTTGATGGAAGTGAAGTTATCCATGCTGGTTCAGTGTTGATGGAACTGCAATTATCCATGGTTCAGTGTTGATGGAAGTGAGGTTATCCATGGTGGTTCAGTGTTGATGGAAGTGAAGTTATCCAGGGTTTACTGTTGATGGAAGTGAAATTATCCATACTGGTTCAGTGTTGATAGAAGTGAAGTTATCCATGCTGGTTCAGTGTTGATGGAAGTGAAGTTATCCATGGTTTACTGTTGATGGAAGTGAAATTATCCATGCTGGTTCAGTGTTGATGGAATTGAAGTTATCCATGCTGGTTCAGTGTTGTTTGAAGTGATGTTATCCATGCCGGTTCAGTGTTGATGGAAGTGAAGTTATCCATGTTGGTTCAGTGTTGATGGAAGTGAAGTTATCCATGATTCAGTGTTGATGGAAGTGAAGTTATCCATGCTGGTTCAGTGTCGATGGAATTGAAGTTATCCATGTTTCAGTGTTGATGGAAGTGATTTTATCCATGCCTGTCCAGTGTTGATGGAAGTGAAATTTTCCATGCTGTTTCAGTGTTGATGGAAGTGAAGTTATTCTTGCTTCAGTTTTGATGGCAGTGATGTTATCCATGCCGGTTCAGTGTTCATGGAAGTGAAGTTATCCATGCTGGTTCAGTGTTGTTTGAAGTGATGTTATCCATGCCGGTTCAGTGTTGATGGAAGTGAAGTTATCCATGCTGGTTCAGTGTTGATGGAAGTGAAGTTATCCATGCTGGTTCAGTGTTGATGGAGTTGAAGATATCCATGCTGGTTTAGTGTTGATTGAAGTGAAATTATCCATGCTGGTTCAGTGTTGATGGAAGTGATATTATCCATGATTTAGTGTTGATAGAAGTGAAGTTATCCTTGCTTGTTCAGTGTTGATAGAAGTGAAGTTATCCATTCTGGTTCAGTGTTGATGGAAGTGAAGTTATCCATGGTTTACTGTTGATGGAAGTAAAATTATCCATGCTGGTTCAGTGTTGATGGAATTGAAGTTATCCATGCTGGTTCAGTGTTGTTTGAAGTGATGTTATCCATGCCTATTCAGTGTTGATAGAAGTGAAGTTATCCATGCTGGTCCAGTGTTGATGGAAGTGATATTATCCATGGTTTAGTGTTGATATAAGTGAAGTTATCCTTGCTTGTTCAGTGTTGATCGAAGTGAAGTTATCCATTCTGGTTCAGTGTTGATGGAAGTGAAGTTATCCATGGTTTACTGTTGATGGAAGTAAAATTATCCATGCTGGTTCAGTGTTGATGGAATTGAAGTTATCCATGTTTCAGTGTTGATGGAAGTGTTTTTATCCATGGTGGGTCAATGTTGATGGAATTGAAGTTATCCATGACTATTCAGTGTCAATTGAAGTGAAATTATCCATGCTGGTTCAGTGTTGATGGAAGTGATATTATCCATGGTTTAGTGTTGATAGAAGTGAAGTTATCCTTGCTTGTTCAGTGTTGATAGAAGTGATGTTATCCATTATGGTTCAGTGTTGATGGAAGTGAAGTTATCCATGGCTTACTGTTGATGGAAGTAAAATTATTCATGCTGGTTCAGTGTTGATGGAATTGAAGTTATCCATGCTGGTTCAGTGTTGTTTGAAGTGATGTTATCCATGCCGGTTCAGTGTTGATGGAAGTGAAGTTATCCATGCTGGTTCAGTGTTGATGGAATTGAAGTTATCCATGTTTCAGTGTTGATGGAAGTGTTTTTATCCATGGTGGGTCAATGTTGATGGAATTGAAGTTATCCATGCCTATTCAGTGTTGATAGAAGTGAAGTTATCCATGCTTGTTCAGTGTTGATAGAAGTGAAGTTATCCATGCTGGTTCAGTGTTGATGGAAGTGATATTATCCATGGTTTAGTGTTGATAGAAGTGAAGTTATCCATGCTGGTCCAGTGCTGATGGAAGTGAAGTTATCCATTCTGGTTTAGTGTTGATTAAAGTGAAGTTATCCATGCTGGTTCAGTGTTGATGGAAGTGAAGTTATCCATGCTGGTTCAGTGTTGATGGAAGTGAAGTTATCCATGCTGGTTCAGTGTTGATGGAAGTGAAGTTATCCATGCTTGTTCAGTGTTGATAGAAGTGAAATTATCCATGCTGGTTCAGTGTTGATGGAAGTGAAGTTATCCATGCTGGTTCAGTGTTGATGGAAGTGATGTTATCCATGCTGGTTCAGTGTTGATGGAAGTGAAGTTATCCATGCTGGTTCAGTGTTGATGGAAGTGAAGTTATCCATGCTGGTTCAGTGTTGATGGAAGTGAAGTTATCCATGCTGGTTCAGTGTTGATGGAAGTGAAGTTATCCATGCTGGTTCAGTGTTGATGGAAGTGAAGTTATCCATGCTGGTCCAGTGTTGATGGAAGTGATATTATCCATGGTTTAGTGTTGATATAAGTGAAGTTATCCTTGATTGTTCAGTGTTGATCGAAGTGAAGTTATCCATGCTGGTTCAGTGTTGATGGAAGTGAAGTTATCCATGGTTTACTGTTGATGGTAGTGAAATTATCCATGCTGGTTCAGTGTTCATGGAAGTGAAGTTATCCATACTGGTTCAGTGTTGATGGAAGTGAAGTTATCCATGATGGTTCAGTGTTGCGGAAAGTGAAGTTATCCATGCTGGTTCAGTGTTGATGGAAGTGAAATTTTCCATGCTGGTTCACTGTTGATGGAAGTGAAGTTATCCATGCTGGTTCAGTGTTGATGGAGTTGAAGATATCCATGCTGGTTTAGTGTTGATTGAAGTGAAATTATCCATGCTGGTTCAGTGTTGATGGAAGTGATATTATCCATGATTTAGTGTTGATAGAAGTGAAGTTATCCTTGCTTGTTCAGTGTTGATAGAAGTGAAGTTATCCATTCTGGTTCAGTGTTGATGGAAGTGAAGTTATCCATGGTTTACTGTTGATGGAATTAAAATTATCCATGCTGGTTCAGTGTTGATGGAATTGAAGTTATCCATGCTGGTTCAGTGTTGTTTGAAGTGATGTTATCCATGCCTATTCAGTGTTGATAGAAGTGAAGTTATCCATGCTGGTCCAGTGTTGATGGAAGTGAAGTTATCCATGCTGGTTTAGTGCTGATTGAAGTGAAGTTATCCATGCTGGTCCAGTGTTGATGGAAGTGAAGTTATCCATGCTGGTTTAGTGTTGATTGAAGTGAAGTTATCCATGCTAGGTCAGTGTTGATGGAAGTGATGTTATCCATGCCGGTTTAGTGTTGATGGAAGTGATGTTATCCATGCTGGTTCAGTGTTGATGGAATTGAAGTTATCCATGCTGGTTCAGTGTTGATGGAAGTGATGTTATCCTTGCTGGTTCAGTGTTGATGGAAGTGAAGTTATCCATGCTGGTTCAGTGTTGATGGAAGTGAAGTTATCCTTGGTTCAGTGTTGATGGAAGTGATGTTATCCATGCTGGTTCAGTGTTGATGGAAGTGAAGTTATCCATGCTGGTTAAGTGTTGATGGAAGTGAAGTTATCCATGGTTCAGTGTTGATGGAAGTGAAGTTATCCATGCTGGTTCAGTGTTGAGGGAAGTGAAATTATCCATGCTGGTTTAGTGTTGAACGAAGTGAACATATCCATGCTGGTTCAGTTTTGATGGAAGTGATGTTAACCATGCCAGTTTAGTGTTGATGGAAGTGAAGTTATCCATGCTGGTTCAGTGTTGATGGAGTTGAAGTTATCCATGGTTCAGTGATGATGGAAGTGATGTTATCCATGCCGGATCAGTGTTGATGGAAGTAAGGCTATCCATGCTGTTTCAGTGTTGATGTTAGTGAAGTTATTCTTGGTTCAGTGTTGATGGAAGTGATGTTATCCATGCCGGTTCAGTGTTGATGGAAGTGAAGTTATCCATGGTTCAGTGTTGATGGAAGTGAAGTTATCCATGCTGGTTCAGTGTTGATGGAACTGCAATTATCCATGGTTCAGTGTTGATGGAAGTGAGGTTATCCATGGTGGTTCAGTGTTGATGGAAGTGAAGTTATCCAGGGTTTACTGTTGATGGAAGTGAAATTATCCATACTGTTTCAGTGTTGATAGAAGTGAAGTTATCCATGCTGGTTCAGTGTTGATGGAAGTGAAGTTATCCATGGTTTACTGTTGATGGAAGTGAAATTATCCATGCTGGTTCAGTGTTGATGGAATTGAAGTTATCCATGCTGGTTCAGTGTTGTTTGAAGTGATGTTATCCATGCCGGTTCAGTGTTGATGGAAGTGAAGTTATCCATGCTGGTTCAGTGTTGATGGAAGTGAAGTTATCCATGATTCAGTGTTGATGGAAGTGAAGTTATCCATGCTGGTTCAGTGTCGATGGAATTGAAGTTATCCATGTTTCAGTGTTGAAGGAAGTGATTTTATCCATGCCTGTCCAGTGTTGATGGAAGTGAAATTTTCCATGCTGTTTCAGTGTTGATGGAAGTGAAGTTATTCTTGCTTCAGTTTTGATGGAAGTGATGTTATCCATGCCGGTTCAGTGTTCATGGAAGTGAAGTTATCCATGCTGGTTCAGTGTTGTTTGAAGTGATGTTATCCATGCCGGTTCAGTGTTGATGGAAGTGAAGTTATCCATGCTGGTTCAGTGTTGATGGAAGTGAAGTTATCCATGCTGGTTCAGTGTTGATGGAGTTGAAGATATACATGCTGGTTTAGTTTTGTCTGAAGTGAAATTATCCATGCTGGTTCAGTGTTGATGGAAGTGATATTATCCATGATTTAGTGTTGATAGAAGTGAAGTTATCCTTGCTTGTTCAGTGTTGATAGAAGTGAAGTTATCCATTCTGGTTCAGTGTTGATGGAAGTGAAGTTATCCATGGTTTACTGTTGATGGAAGTAAAATTATCCATGCTGGTTCAGTGTTGATGGAATTGAAGTTATCCATGCTGGTTCAGTGTTGTTTGAAGTGATGTTATCCATGCCTATTCAGTGCTGATAGAAGTGAAGTTATCCATGCTGGTCCAGTGTTGATGGAAGTGATATAATCCATGGTTTAGTGTTGATATAAGTGAAGTTATCCTTGATTGTTCAGTGTTGATCGAAGTGAAGTTATCCATTCTGGTTCAGTGTTGATGGAAGTGAAGTTATCCATGGTTTACTGTTGATGGAAGTAAAATTATCCATGCTGGTTCAGTGTTGATGGAATTGAAGTTATCCATGTTTCAGTGTTGATGGAAGTGTTTTTATCCATCGTGGGTCAATGTTGATGGAATTGAAGTTATCCATGACTATTCAGTGTCAATAGAAGTGAAATTATCCATGCTGGTTCAGTGTTGATGGAAGTGATATTATCCATGGTTTAGTGTTGATAGAAGTGAAGTTATCCTTGCTTGTTCAGTGTTGATAGAAGTGATGTTATCCATTATGGTTCAGTGTTGATGGAAGTGAAGTTATCCATGGCTTACTGTTGATGGAAGTAAAATTATTCATGCTGGTTCAGTGTTGATGGAATTGAAGTTATCCATGCTGGTTCAGTGTTGTTTGAAGTGATGTTATCCATGCCGGTTCAGTGTTGATGGAAGTGAAGTTATCCATGCTGGTTCAGTGTCGATGGAATTGAAGTTATCCATGTTTCAGTGTTGATGGAAGTGTTTTTATCCATGGTGGGTCAATGTTGATGGAATTGAAGTTATCCATGCCTATTCAGTGTTGATAGAAGTGAAATTATCCTTGCTTGTTCAGTGTTGATAGAAGTGAAGTTATCCATGCTGGTTCAGTGTTGATGGAAGTGATATTATCCATGGTTTAGTGTTGATAGAAGTGAAGTTATCCATGCTGGTCCAGTGCTGATGGAAGTGAAGTTATCCATTCTGGTTTAGTGTTGATTAAAGTGAAGTTATCCATGCTGGTTCAGTGTTGATGGAAGTGAAGTTATCCATGCTGGTTCAGTGTTGATTGAAGTGAAGTTATCCATGGTTCAGTGTTGATGGAAGTGAAGTTATCCATGCTGGTTCAGTGCTGAGGGAAGTGAAATTATCCATGCTGGTTTAGTGTTGAACGAAGTGAAGATATCCATGCTGGTTCAGTTTTGATGGAAGAGATGTTAACCATGCCAGTTTAGTGTTGATGGAAGTGAAGTTATCCATGCTGGTTCAGTGTTGATGGAAGTGATGTTATCCATGCCGGATCAGTGTTGATGGAAGTAAGGCTATCCATGCTGTTTCAGTGTTGATGTTAGTGAAGTTATTCTTGGTTCAGTGTTGATGGAAGGGATGTTATCCATTCCGGTTCAGTGTTGATGGAAGTGAAGTTATCCATGGTTCAGTGTTGATGGAAGTGAAGTTATCCATGCTGGTTCAGTGTTGATGGAACTGCAATTATCCATGGTTCAGTGTTGATGGAAGTGAGGTTATCCATGGTGGTTCAGTGTTGATGGAAGTGAAGTTATCCAGGGTTTACTGTTGATGGAAGTGAAATTATCCGTACTGGTTCAGTGTTGATAGAAGTGAAGTTATCCATGCTGGTTCAGTGTTGATGGAAGTGAAGTTATCCATGGTTTACTGTTGATGGAAGTGAAATTATCCATGCTGGTTCAGTGTTGATGGAAGTGAAGTTATCCATGCTGGTTCAGTGTTGTTTGAAGTGATGTTATCCATGCCGGTTCAGTGTTGATGGAAGTGAAGTTATCCATGCTGGTTCAGTGTTGATGGAAGTGAAGTTATCCATGATTCAGTGTTGATGGAAGTGAAGTTATCCATGCTGGTTCAGTGTCGATGGAATTGAAGTTATCCATGTTTCAGTGTTGATGGAAGTGATCTTATCCATGCCTGTCCAGTGTTGATGGAAGTGAAATTTTCCATGCTGTTTCAGTGTTGATGGAAGTGAAGTTATTCTTGCTTCAGTTTTGATGGCAGTGATGTTATCCATGCTGGTTCAGTGTTCATGGAAGTGAAGTTATCCATGCTGGTTCAGTGTTGATGGAAGTGAAGTTATCCATGCTGGTTCAGTGTTGATGGAAGTGAAGTTATCCATGCTGGTTCAGTGTTGATGGAGTTGAAGATATCCATGCTGGTTTAGTGTTGATTGAAGTGAAATTATCCATGCTGGTTCAGTGTTGATGGAAGTGATATTATCCATGATTTAGTGTTGATAGAAGTGAAGTTATCCTTGCTTGTTCAGTGTTGATAGAAGTGAAGTTATCCATTCTGGTTTCAGTGTTGATGGAAGTGAAGTTATCCATGGTTTACTGTTGATGGAAGTAAAATTATCCATGCTGGTTCAGTGTTGATGGAATTGAAGTTATCCATGCTGGTTCAGTGTTGTTTGAAGTGATGTTATCCATGCCTATTCAGTGTTGATAGAAGTGAAGTTATCCATGCTGGTCCAGTGTTGATGGAAGTGATATTATCCATGGTTTAGTGTTGATATAAGTGAAGTTATCCTTTCTTGTTCAGTGTTGATAGAAGTGAAGTTATCCATTCTGGTTCAGTGTTGATGGAAGTGAAGTTATCCATGGTTTACTGTTGATGGAAGTAAAATTATCCATGCTGGTTCAGTGTTGATGGAATTGAAGTTATCCATGCTGGTTCAGTGTTGTTTGAAGTGATGTTATCCATGCTGGTTCAGTGTTGATGGAAGTGAAGTTATCCATGCTGGTTCAGTGTTGATGGAAGTGAAGTTATCCCTGCTGGTTCAGTGTTGATGGAAGTGAAGTTATCCATGCTGGTTCAGTGTTGATGGAGTTGAAGTTATCCATGTTTCAGTGTTGATGGAAGTGATTTTATCCATCCCTGTCCAGTGTTGTTGGAAGTGAAATTTTCCATGCTGTTTCAGTGTTGATGGAAGTGAAGTTATTCTTGCTTCAGTTTTGATGGCAGTGATGTTATCCATGCTGGTTCAGTGTTGATGGAAGTGAAGTTATCCATGCTGGTTCAGTGTTGTTTGAAGTGATGTTATTCATGCCGGTTCAGTGTTGATGGAAGTGAAGTTATCCATGCTGGTTCAGTGTTGATGGAAGTGTTTTTATCCATGGTGGTTCAATGTTGATGGAATTGAAGTTATCCATGCCTATTCAGTGTTGATTGAAGTGAAATTATCCATGCTGGTTCAGTGTTGATGGAAGTGATATTATCCATGGTTTAGTGTTGATAGAAGTGAAGTTATCCTTGCTTGTTCAGTGTTGATGGAAGTGATGTTATCCATTATGGTTCAGTGTTGATGGAAGTGAAGTTATCCATGGTTTACTGTTGATGGAAGTAAAATTATCCATGCTGGTTCAGTGTTGATGGAATTGAAGTTATCCATGCTGGTTCAGTGTTGTTTGAAGTGATGTTATCCATGCCGGTTCAGTGTTGATGGAAGTGAAGTTATCCATGCTGGTTCAGTGTCGATGGAATTGAAGTTATCCATGTTTCAGTGTTGATGGAAGTGTTTTTATCCATGGTGGGTCAGTGTTGATGGAACTGAAGTTATCCATGCCTATTCAGTGTTGATAGAAGTGAAGTTATCCATGCTGGTCCAGTGTTGATGGAAGTGAAGTTATCCATGCTGGTTTAGTGTTGATTGAAGTGAAGTTATCCATGCTGGTTCAGTGTTGATGGAAGTGATATTATCCATGGTTTAGTGTTGATAGAAGTGAAGTTATCCATGCTGGTCCAGTGCTGATGGAAGTGAAGTTATCCATTCTGGTTTAGTGTTGATTAAAGTGAAGTTATCCATGCTGGTTCAGTGTTGATGGAAGTGAAGTTATCCATGCTCGTTCAGTGTTGATTGAAGTGATGTTATCCATGCCGGATCAGTGTTGATGGAAGTGAAGTTATCCATGCTGGTTCACTGTTGATTGAAGTGAAGTTATCGATGCTGATTCAGTGTTGATGGAAGTGGAATTATCCATGCTGGTTTAGTGTTGATGGAAGTGAAGTTATCCATGCTGGTCCAGTGCTGATGGAAGTGAAGTTATCCATGCTGGTTCAGTGTTGAGGAAGTGATGTTATCCATGCTGGTTCACAGCTGAGAAAGTGAAGTTATCCATGCTTGTTCAGTGTTGAATGAAGTGAAGATATCCATGCTGGTTCAGTGTTGATGGAAGTGAAGATATCCATGCTGGTTCAGTGTCGATGGACGTGATGTTATCCATGGTTCAGTGTTGATGGAAGTGAGGTTATCCATGCTGGTTCAGTGTTGATGGAAGTGAAGTTATCCGTGGTTCAGTGTTGATGGAAGTGATGTTATCCATGCCGGTTCAGTGTTGATGGAAGTGAAGTTATCCATGCTGGTTCAGTGTTGATGGAATTGAAGTTATCCATGCTGGTTCAGTGTTGATGGAAGTGAAGTTATCCATGCTGGTTCAGTGTCGATGGAAGTGAGGTTATCCATGGTTCAGTGTTGACGAAAGTGAAGTCATCCATGCTGGTTCAGTGTTCATGGATGTGACGTTATCCATGTTGGTTCAGTATTGACGGAAGTGAAGTTATCCAAGCTGGTTCAGTGTTGGGGGAAGTGAAGTTATCCATGCTGGTTCAGTGTTGAATGAAATGAAGTTATCCATGGTTCAATGTTGATGGAAGTGAAGTTATCCATGCTGGTTTAGTGTTGAATGAAGTGAAGTTATCCATGCTGGTTCAGTGTTGAATGAAGTGAAGTTATCGATGCTGATTCAGTGTTGATGGAAGTGGAATTATCCATGCTGGTTTAGTGTTGATGGAAGTGATTTATCCATGCTGGTTCAGTGTTGATGGAAGTGAAGATATCCATGCTGGTTCAGTGTCGATGGACGTGATGTTATCCATGGTTCAGTGTTGATGTAAGTGAGGTTATCCATGCTGGTTCAGTGTCGATGGAAGTGATGTTATCCATGGTTTAGTGTTGATGGAAGTGAAGTTATCCATGCTAGTTCAGTGTTGATGGAAGTGATGTTATCCATGCCGGTTCAGTGTTCATGCAAGTGAAGTTATCCATGCTGGTTCAGTGTTGATGGAAGTGAAGTTATCCATGCTGGTTTAGTGTTGAATGAAGTGAAGATATCCATGCTGGTTCAGTGTCGATGGAAGTGATGTTATCCATGGTTTAGTGTTGATGGAAGTGAAGTTATCCATGCCGGTTTGGTGTTGATGGAAGTGAGGTTATCCATGCTGGTTCAGTGTTTATGGAATTGAAGTTATCCATGCTGGTCCAGTGCTGATGGAAGCGAAGTTATCCATGCTGGTTCAGTGTTGAGGAGTTAAGTTATCCACGCTGGTTCAGTGTTGAGGGAAGTGAAATTTTCCATGGTGGTTTAGTGTTGAATGAAGTGAAGATATCCATGCTGTGTCAGTGTTGATGGAAGTCAAGTTATCCATGCTGGTTTAGTGTTGAAAGAAGTGAAGATATCCATGCTGGTTCAGTGTTGATGGAAGTGATGTTATCCATGGTTTAGTGTTGATGGAAGTGAAGTCATCCATGCTGGTTCAGTGTTGATGGAAGTGGAATTATTCATGCTGGTTCAGTGTTGAGGAAGTGAATTTATCCACGCTGGTTTAGTGTTGTTGGAAGTGAAGTTATCCATGCTGCTTCAGGGTTGATGGATGTGGAATTATCCATGCTGGTTCAGTGTTGAGGGAGTGATATTATCCATGCTGGTTCAGTTTTGAGGGAAGTGAGTTATCCATGCTGGTTCAGTGTTGAGGAAGTGATATTATCCATGCTGGTTCAGTTTTGATGGAAGTGAAGTTATCCATGCTGGTTCAGGAGCCAGAAGTGGAGTTCCGGACTTCCCACCCCTACTGATGGTGGTTTTGGGGCATGTACAACTGAAGAATTGTTCCTATTGTGTTGTGCTGCCCATTGACATTACACAATGATCATCCCATAATGTGTTGTCCTCATGTCAGGTGTGTTCAAGCTAGTAAATTAATTGTGCAATACCTCTGCTCAAATCTTTCTGTTAAAATAGTTAGCCAGTAAGAGAAATCACAGGACTCGGAGATTCACAGAGCTGACATTCTGTTTGTGAGTTGTATTAGCATTGGCAGCTTCTCACAATGAGCAGAGGAATAGTTTTAACGTTCTCCTGCTCATTTGGATTTGATACAACATTACCCTGATGGGCACGACACTAATACCACACCAAAGTCGACTTACATCAGCATACTCCTGAGATCTTGTAGGTGGTAATATAATCCATTTACTCATCATCTCTTCTGCTTACAATCTTCACAATTAAGGACCTGAAGAAGTCAGTTGGCCGTGTATGTATGTAACCTGGTCAGCTTCCACCAGTGTTCTCACTCAGCTGGAAGATGTTCCTTTGTGGACCCTGACTGATTTGTTTTGTCACAAACACAGCAAAGCGGGTAGGAAAGAGGCAGATGGACACTGAACTATCAGCCAGTACACAGTGCTGGGTATATACAGGAAGCATGATTAGATCATAAGACTTAGGAACAGAATTAGACCATTCAGTCCATCACGCTGAAGGAACTCAGCAGGTCGGGCAGCATCCATGGAAACAATCAGTCAACGTTTCGGGCCGGAACCCTTCGTCAGGACTTTGACCCCAGCATCTGCAGATTATTTTGTGTTCAGTCCATCAAGTCTGCTCTGCCATTTCATCATGGCTGATTTTTTTCCCCTTTCAACCCCGTTCTCCTGCCTTGTCCCTGTAATCTGTTATGCCCTTACTAATCAAGACAATATCAAACTCCACTTTAAATGTTCCCAGTGATATAGCCTCCTCACAGAATCACCACCTTCTGGCTAAAGAAATTCCTCCTCATCTCTGTTCCAAAGGGATGCCCTCCATTCTGAGGTTGTGCCCTCTGGTGCAATTATACAGTGCTCTGATGAGACTAAACAGCCAGGACAGATGAAGGAGATACAGCGGATGTTGCTTGCTTAGATTTTTTTGAAGGCCTTTGACAAGATGCCGCACATGAGGTTGCTTAACAAGGTAACAGCTCATGGTATTACAGGAAAGATACGAGCATGGATAGAGCATTGACTGACTGGTATGAGGCAAAGAGTGGGAATAAAGAGAGTCTTTGCTGGTTGGCTGTCAGTGTCTAGTGGTCTGCTGCACTGGGTCTGTGTTGGGATCACTTCTCCAAGTTGCATGAAAGTGATTTGGATGAAAGAACATAAGAACATAAGAAATAGGAGGAGTAGGCCATCCGGCCCATCGAGCCTGCCCCACCATTCAATAAGATCATGGCTGATCTGTCCGTAAACTCAGCTCCATCTACCTGCTGTTCTCCCATAACCCTTAATTCCCTTACTATATGAAAATCTATCTAACTGTATGTTAAATATATTTAATGAAGAAACCTCAACTGCTTCCCTGGGCAGAGAATTCCACAGATTCACCACTCTCTGGGAGAAACAGTTTCTCCTCATCTCCGTCCTAAATCTTCTCCCCTGAATCTTGAGGCAATGTCCCCTAGTTCTAGTCTTACCTACCAATGGAAACAACTTTCCTACTTCTATCTTATCTATCCCTTTCAAAATGTTGTATGTTTCTATAAGATCCCCTCTTATTCTTCTGAATTCCAGAGGGTATAGTCCCAGGCGACTCAATCTCTCCTCATAGGTTAACCTCTTCATCTCTGGAATCAACCTGGTGAACCTCCTCTGCACTGCCTCCAAAGCCAGTATATCCTTTCTCAAGTATGGAGACCAGAACTGCACACAGTACTCCAGGTGCAGCCTCACCAGTACCCTGTATAGTTGCAGCATGACCTCCCTGCTCTTGAATTCAATCTCTCTAGCAATGAAGGCCAACATTCCGTTTGCCTTCTTAATAACCTGTTGTACCAACAAGCCAACTTTTTTGCAATTCATGCACAAGCACTCCCAAGTCCCTCTGCACAACAGCATGCTGCAATCTTTCACCATTTAAATAATAATCTGCTCTTCTATTATTCCTTCCAAAGTGCATGATCTTGCATTTACCAACATTGTATTCCATCTGCCAGACCTTGGCCCACTCACTTAACCTATCTATATCCCTCTGCAGACTCTCCACATCCTCTGTACAATTTGCTTTTCCACTCAGTTTGGTGTCATCAGCAAATTTTGCTACGCTACACTTAATCCCTTCTTCCAAATCATCAATGTAAATGGTAAACAGCTGCAGGCCCAGCACCGACCCCTACGGCACCCCACTCACCATTGACTGGCCAACCGGAGAAACACCCATTTATACCAACTCTCCACCTTCTATTGGTTAACCAACCCACTATCCATGCCAATTCACTTCCTCTGACTCCATGCATCCGTATCTTACTTATAAGTCTCTTGTGCGGCACCTTATTGAAGGCCTTCTGGAAATTCAAGTATACAACACCCACGTGTTCCCCTCTATCCACTGCACTCATTATGTCCTCAAAGAACTCCAGTAAGTTTGACCAACAGGACCTGCCCTTTCTGAATCCATGCTGCTTCTATCTATGGGAACCAATTCTTTCTAAATATTTCGCTATTTCTTTCTTAATGACAGCTTCAAGCATTTTCCTGACTGCAGATGTTAAGCTAACTGGCCTATAGTTGCCTGTCTTTTGCCTACATCCTTTTTTAAAAAGTGGCGTGACACTTGCGGTCTTCCAATCCGCTGGGACCTGCCCAGAGTCTAGAGAATTTTGGTAAACGATTACCAACACGTCTACTATAACCTCAGCACCCTGGGATGCATCCCATCAGGACAGGGGACTTATCTACCTTCAGGCCCGCTAGTTTGCTCATCACTGTCTCTTTAGTGACAGTGATTTTATTGAAGTCCGCACCTCCCATTTCGTCCATAACATCATTCTTTGGCATATTAGAGATGTCCTCCACCGTGAAGACCAACACAAAATAGTCATTCAATACCTCAGTCATTTCCTTATCACCCAATATCAATTTTCCCTTCTCTTCTTCCAGGGGACCTACGTTGACTTTAGCCACCCTCTTCCGCTTTATATATTTATAAAAACTTTTGCTATCTGTTTTCACATCCTGTGCTAATTTACTTTCATACTCTATCTTCCCTTTCCTTATTTCTTGTTTAGTTGTTCTGTTGCTTTTTAAAGTTTTCCCAAATCTTCAGTCTCACACTACTCTTTGCGACTTTGTACATGAGCTTTTAATTTGATACTATCTTTTATATCCTTAGTTATCCAAAGCTGGCTGTCCCCACACTTACTGTCCTTACTTTTGACTGAAATATACTTTTGTTGAGTATTGTGAAAAATCTCTTTGAAAGTATTCCACTGTTCCTCAACTGTCCTACCAAATAGCCTGTGCTCCCAATCCACATTAGCCAACTCCTCCCTCATCCTGTTGTAGTCTCCCTTGTTCGAGCATAATACACTATTTTTAGATCTAACTATTTCATCCTCCATCTGTGTGTGAAATTCAATCATACTATGATCACTTTCCAAGAGGATCCCCGACTACAAGATCATTAATCTTACCTGTCTCCTTGCACAGGACTAGATCTAAAATAGCATTTTCCCTTATAGGTTCACTAACATGCTGCTCAAGAAAGCCATCACGGATGCATTCTATGAAGTCCTCCTCAAGACTTCCTTGACCAACCTGATTCACCCAATCTATGTGGAAGTTAAAATCCTCCATGACAACTGCCGTTCCGTTCTTACAAGCCTCAGTTATTTCTTGGTTAATTGCCTCTGCCACTGCAATATTTTTATTAGGTGGCCTACAGACAACACCCAGCAGTGATTTTTTCCCGTTACTATTCGTTATCTCTACCCAGATGGACTCAATATTCTGCTCCATAGACCTTATATCGTCTCTCACAATCGCCCTGATCTCATCCTTAATTGAGAGCGCCACCCCACCTCCTTTGCCTTCCTGCCTATCTTTCCGTATTACCTGATACCCTTGGATATTTAATTCCCAGTCATCTCCACCTTGCAACCAGGTTTCTGTAGGGGCCACTAAATCATATGCCTTGGTACTGATCTGTGCCACAAGTTCACTAACCTTGTTTCAAATACTTTGATAAAATTTTTGGCTTTGTGGCCAAGTTTGCGAATGATCCGAAAGTAGGTGGAGGGGCAAGTAGTGTTGTCTGGACTTAGATAGACTGGGAGAATGTGCAAGGAAGTGGCAGATGGATTATAGTGTCAGGAAGTGTATGGTCATACAATTTGGTAGAAGGGAAAAAAGGCATGGACTAAACAGGGAGAAAATTCAAAAATCAGAGGTGCAAAGGTACTTGAGAGTCCTCATTTTGGCATGGATTAGATGGGCTGAAGGGCCTGTTTTTGTGCTGTATTTCTCTATGACTCAATGACCCGTGCAGGATTTCCTAAAGGTCAGTCAGTGCTGAGGAAGGCAAATGCAACGTCAGCATTCATTTACTAGAATATAAAAGCAAGGATGTAATGCTGGGGCTTTATAAGGCATTGGTCAAACTGCACTTGGAGTATTGTGAGCAATTTTGAGCTCCTTATCTAAGAAAAGGTGTGCTGCGATTGGGGAAGATCCTGAGGAGGTTCATGGGAATGATCCTGGGAATGAAAGGGTTATCATACGAGGAGCATTTGATTGCTCTGGGCTTGTACTCACTGGAGTTTAAAAGAATGAAAGAAGATCTCATTGAAACCTATGCAATACTGAAAGGACTAGATAGAATGGATGTAAAGAGGATGTTTCCTGTAGTGGGTGAGTCTAGGACCAGAGGGCACTGCCTCAGAACAGAGGGGCGTCCATTTAGAACAGAGATGAGGAGCAATTTCTTTAGACGGAGGGTGGTGAATCTGTGGAATTTGTTGCCACATGCAGCTGTGGAGGCCAGGTGGTTGGGTGTATTTAAGGCAGAGATTGATAGGTTCTTGACTAGTCAGAGTGTCAAAAGTTATGTTGAGAAGGCAGGTGAATGGGGTTGAGAGAGATAATAAATCAGCCATGATGGAACGGCAGAGCAGACTCAACAGGCCGAATGGCCTCATTCTGCTCCAAGGTCTTATGGTCTAAAGAGTTAAAAGCCAGCCATTTTCTCCCAGCAGTAAGGAATGTAAAATGGATTTTTTTTCTCTTTTCGGTAATGAATTCTTTCTAAAAATAACACACATGATGAGTGCGGATGGCTCCCTAAGTGCTTGTCTTTCTTGGCTGGTGTTAGGAAGCTGTCTGACACTTTTAGCTTGGGTTGTCTGGAGCACTGTTTCTGTTTGATTGTTAAGCTGGTGCAGTGATAATCACATCAGGCCAGAGCCTGCTGTCAGTGGTGTGTTATGTCACTGTAACCCTGAGCTTCCCATTGTTTGCCACATTAATTCCTCATACATCACCTTCTGTGACCTCTGTCTGTGGCCTCTGTCTGTGACCTCTGTCTGTGACCTCTGTCTGTGGCCTCTGCTACTGAGGCCCAAAGAAACAGCGAGGAACAGCTCCCCATCTTCTGTCCAGCGTGCTGCAGCCTTCCAGAATCAACGCTGAATTTTCTGACCTTAGGTTAAGAACATAGATCATAGAACAGTATATCACAGGAACAGTACAGGCCCTTCAGCCCACAATAGATCATAGAACAGTATATCACAGGAACAGGCCTTCGGCCCACAATATCCATGCTGAACACAATGACAAATCGGACTAAACATCTCCTGCTCCTGCATGATCCGTATCCCCCCACTCTCTCCCTGTTAATGTGTCTGTTAAACTCCACTTTCGTGTCTGCTTCAACCACCACCCCTGGCAGCCCGTTCCAGGCACCCACCACTTTCTCAATCTAAGTACATGTCTTTGCCATTTTTACCCTGACTGGTACTCTATCAAAGCCTCTCATAATCTTATGAACTTCTATCAGGTCTCTCCTCAGCCTTCACTGCTCCAGAGAAAACAACTCAAGTTTGTCCAGCCTCTCATTATACTGTCGACATTTTGGTCCGATACCCTTCATCAGGTTCTGGCCTGAAGAAACATTGTGACTCTTTCCCACACCTTTTCCAAAGTCTCCACATGCTTCAGTAATGGGATGACTTGACTGGTGCCGTTATTCATTCTGTCTGTCTGGCCCTGTCTTTCCACATGTCATCAAGTTGTTTCAGATATTTGTATACTGTCTCAAAGGGGGTGCTGGTAGTGGACCCAAGTGCAAAACACAGACACTGAAGGACTAGGAACAGGACAAGGATGCAGGACTTGGGCTAGGACATGGACAAGAAACAGGGAAACCAGACAAGGAACTATGAACTAGGAGCCTGGGCTTGAACCCCGAGCCAGAGACTGGACAAGGACCCAGAACCAGGGTCTTGACTCGGGCTCGGACCCCAGAACCAGGCAAGGGCATGACATGACTGCAAGACTGGAGGCTGGGGTCTGAGGCTTGAGCTTGGAGGCAGGTTTGGGGTCTTGAGGCTTGAGCTTGGAGGCAGGCTTGGGGTCTTGGGTCTTGGGTCTTGGGTCCAGGGTACTTTGAGGCTTGGGTATGGACTCCAAGCCAGAGACTGGACAAGGACCCAGAACCTGGGACTTGACTTGGGCTCAGACTCCAGAACTAGGAGAGGACAAGATGAGGCTACAGGACTGGACATGGCTTGGGTGAGGAACTCCTGGGTAGGGCGAGACACAAGGACAGGTAAAGGCACATGGATAAGACTCGGATAGGGCTGGACTAGGCATATTTAAGTTTGATTATTGACATTTGTTCATGTGACCATTCTGCTAATTGTTGATTACTCATGGCAGTTTGCACTATTTGCACTATTGTCTTGTAAATTGTTGGTTGTTATTGCATTGCCTGTTATGGTATTATCCCTAGTGCCCTTCCCTTGGACAACATCGGTGGTGTGGAGAGGGGAGACTTGCAGCATGGGCAACTGCCGGTCTTCCATACAACCTTGCTCAGGCCTGCGCCATGGAAACCTTCCAAGGCGCAAATCCATGGTCTCACAAGACTAACGGATGCCTATGGTATTGTCCTGTGTTTTATGCTTGGCATTGAACCACAATCAATTCCGGTGTGTTTCACACACTGGTAATAAAGTGATTCTGATTCGGTTTCTGTTCTACTCCATTACTGAAAATAAATCTGATTTTCTCTTTTCCCCTGTTCCTCACCCTCCTTTCCACCGCTTTCCCTTGACTGAGGGAAGCAGCCTTGCTGATGCTGCCCAGATGGACTTCCCAACGGGATTGCCACAGGCTGGTTCACATTCAGCCCAAAATTTCTGTCCATTGTAGGAAGAGTGATGAATACCTCCACCCACTAACTCCAACTCTACTTTATTATTTCCCGTCAGTCACCTTATGTACAGCCCAGCGTGACTTTATGGACATACAATCAATTGAAGTGTATAAACTATTTCATGTATTTATAGCTATTAATTTTATTATTATTATTATTATGTTCTTCATCTTTTGTGTTTTAATGTGCTGTATCCGATCTGGAGTAATTAATTATTTTTTTCCCCTTTACACTCATGTACAGGAAATGACATTAAACTATCTTGAATCTTAAATAGCTAAGGGTCAAATTCTGCAGATGCTGCATTTGTGAAGAATATGTTTCCAGTTATGCCAAGTTAAAGTCTAAGTTTAAGTTGAGCTTATCGTCATACGTATAAGGACATGTTTGTACGTGCAGATTTCTGAATCAACAGTAGGCAGTGGATGTTGTCTACATGGACTTCAGAAGGCATTTGCCAAGGTCCTACATGGTAAGCTGGTCAAGAAGGTTCAGTCGCTCAGCATTCAAGTTGAGGTAGTAAACTGGATTAGGCATTGGCTTTGTGGGAGAAGCCAGGGAGTGGTAGCAGACTGGAGGCCTGTGACTAGTGGAGTGCTGCAGGGATCGGTGCTGGGTCTGTTGTTGTTTGTCATCTATGTCAATGATCTGGATGATAATGCACCTAACTGGATCAGCAAATTTGAGGATGACACAAAGTCTGGAAATGTAGTAGACAGCAAGAAAGTTTATCAAAGCTTGCAGCAGGATCTGGATAAGCTAGAAAATGCCAGATGGAATTTACTGCAGACAAGGATGAAATGTTGCATTTTGGGAGGACCAAACAGGGTAGGTCTTACATAGTGAGTGCCAGGGCACTGAGGAGTGTGGTAGAACAAAAGATTCCAGAAATACAGATCCATAATTCATTGAAAACTGTGACATAGATATATAGGGCTGTAAAGAAAACTTTTGGCACGTTGGCCTTCACAGATCAATGTATTGAGTACAGAAGACGAGATGTTATGTTGAAGTTGTATAAGAGAGCTGTGAGACCTCATTTGGAGTATAGTGTGCAGTCTTGAGCACCTACCTACAGGAAAAATTGATTGAAATAGTACGGACAAAGTTTACAAGGATGTTGCTGGGACTGGAGGACCTGAGTTATAAGGAAAGATTAAACAGGTTAGGACTTTATTTCCTAGAGTGCAGAGCACTGAGGGAAGATTTGATAGTTATGAGGGGTATAGATAAGGTAAATACAAGCAAGCTTTTTCCACTGAGGTTGGGTGGGACTACAACAGAGATCATGGATTAAGGGTGAAAGGCAAAATGTTTAAGGAAACATGAGGGGAAACTTCTTCACTCAGAGGGTGGTGAGGGTGCAGAGTGAGCTGCCAGTGCAAGTGGTGATGCAATTTAGATTTCAGCGTTTAAGAGAAGTTTGGGTAGAGACATGGATGGTAGGGGTACAGAGGGTTATGGTCCATGTGCAGGTCGAAGGGAGAAGGCAGTTTATATGGCTCAGCATGGACTAGATGGGCCAAAGGGCCTGTTTTTTGTGCTGTAGTTTTCTATGACTTTATGACAATTAACCCATGAACAGTACTTCAGTATATTTTCTCTCTTTTTGCGTTACTTATTTAACTTAATTTTTAAAATATATCCTTCCTATTGTAATCTATAGTTTTCATTATGATGTATTGCATAATAATACTGCTTCCACACAACAACAAATTTCACGACATATGTCAGTGATATTAAAGGTGATTCAGATCCTGAGTGAAAAACTGACTTGTAGCAGCATCACGGTCACATTGCATCGGATAACCAGCATTCACAAGGAAAACATAAATTAAAGATAAATTGTACACAAATTTTTACAAGAAAACACAATTAGAACAAAAATATGAAACTCATTTTAGTGCAAACTGGTTTTGACACGTCACTGATGAATGGATCTGTGAGGTTTTAACCGTTCAGTGTGTGTTGATATTTACCTTGGCTATTCATCTTGACAATGGACCTAAAAAAACAGTTTTCAAAGGCAATTTTTTTAGATTATGCAGCGCCTGAACTGGGTCTAGTGTTAGATGCTTGATGGCTCTTTAATTGAGCTTTAATTCTCTGTAGCCTTGATGCTAGTGTGTGGTCGGGAATGCTTTGGAGTACAAATCTAATGCCAGGGTCAGAACAGGATCCACTTAACTATGTTACCAGCTTTATCCCAACACTAGATATAGGCTTCATTGTCTATTTGATTGAGATTTTTAAGGAAGTGATGAAGATGGTTGATGAGGGTAGGGCAGTTAATGTTGTTTACATGGACTTTAGTGAAGATCCATGATAATGGGACGGTCTAGAAGATTGAATCACATGGGATCAATGATGACTTGGTAAGCCGGGTCTAAGATTGGCTTTGCCGTAGAAGAAAGAGGGTAGGGATGGAAGAATGTTTTTCTGACTGGTGTCCAATAGTGTTCTGCAGGGATCAATGTTGGGATATCTTTTTCATAACATTTCATAAATGTTTTGAACAAAATCTAGGTGGTCTGATTAATAAGATGGCAGACGAAGATTGAAGGAAACACACACAAAATGCTGGAGGAACTCAGCAGGCTGGCCAGCATTAATGGAAAAGAGTAAACAGTGGACCGTTTGAGGGTCTTGGCATTCCTCCAGCATTGTGTGTGTTGCTTTGGATTTCCAGCATCTGCAGAATCTTTCATGTTTGAAATGAAGATTGAAGATGACATGAAAATTGGCAGAGCCGTGGCTAGTGAGGAAGATTGCCAAAGGATACAGCCAAGTTCAAAGTTTAAAGTTTTGTCCTATTAAAACGAAAGAAGACTATCAAACACCCAATGTGCAGAGAAAAAAAGAAAAAAAATCTGTGAGCAATAAAAATAAGCAAATAGTATTCGCAGCTGAAGTTCACAAAACTAGGCATCACTGTAGCTGATTCAGAAGTCCACTAGTTGCAGGTCACAGCCTCAGCTCAGCACAGAGATGAATAAACCTTGAGGAACAGTGAGCTGAACTGGCTGTCTCCCGCCTCCAGCCTCGGCACCCTGACCATTTCAATCTGACCCTGTGATTAAATCGCCCAATCCTCGGGTCATTCCTCGCTTTTGGTCCTGGGCCCTGTCGCTTCGATACACTCTCAAGCCTAGGCCCTGCAGCCTCGATTCTCTCTCAGGCGTAGGCCCTGCTGCCTTGATTCTCTCTCAGGCCTAGGCCCTGCCGCTTCAATACTCTCTCAGGCCTAGGCCCTGCAGCCTCGATTTGGCTCATGATCGTTCCAATTCAGCTCAGCGCTTAAATTGATCAAACGTCAGATCTGTCCTCGCTCTTGGGCCCAGACTCCACCTTGACTCTACCTCGCCTCAGTTCTGCCGCAATGAATTGCCTCCAAGTCCACTCCAGCGGTGGCCACACGTTGGCTTATTCCCTGCTTTCCGGTCTGGACATGCCACACCGTCCTGCTCCTCTGAGACTTCAGTTCACACCACAAAAAATGCCAGCTAATACAGGCCATTCAAAAGCTCAACTCCTACAGGGAAGTTACAGTGATTATTTACCAGCCAAGTTGTCACTGAGTTTCACCAAAGTGGGGTACGAATCAGCTGGAAATCCAGGCAGAGAAATGACTGATGGAGTGTGTGAGCTGCGGCACTGCAAGGAGCAAGTCTACAGTAAGTGTAAAGGGTCCAAAGTACCGTTGATGCACAGAGGGACCTTGGGGTGTGATGGAAGGATAGGGACCATGTGCAGGCAGATGGGATGAGCTTAGATTGGTACCAGCATGAGGGCCCCTTCCTCTGCTGTACTTCATATTCAGATTCACATTCAGGTTCAGGTTCCACTTCCAATTCCAGTTCAGATTTATTTATCAGGTGTACATCAAAACGCACAGTGAAAGGTGTCATTTGTGTTAACGACCAACACACCCAAGGGTGCAGGGGGCAGCCCGCAAGTGTCACAACACATTCCAACACCAACACAGCGTGCCCACGATGCATGGTAGAACAACACAGAACCTAGGAGATGACAAAGCAAGCCCTGTTCCTCAGTCGCTCCCACCCACCCACAGACACAGTTGTCCAAGCCCAGGACAGGCTCTTTGCTCTGCGAGTAGCCTGTGGATTCACACAGCATACTTCATCGATGACTTTCCATGAAACTCGTTCCATTTCCTATGATGATGTCAGTCAGCACAGGAACTGGAGATGATCTCATCTCTCTGGGGATTCTCTGATCTTCCATTGAAGATGCAGATGCTAATCACAAGATTCCCAATGGAGATCACAGGCACCTTTCTTCCAGTTGCAGGCACTTCCCGCTGAATCCACAACTCCATGATGGGTTGGGTGTCTGAGGTGTAAGGGAACACTTTACATGGCTCACTTCCACTCAGCACAGAGCTGTCTATTAACAACCACCAAAACGCACCAGCATATCTGTGTGCCTACACAAAATGGAATTTGTTTCAACATAATTAGTTTCTCTGTGAGAAGTCAGATCCTATGGGAGTTGGAGTACGTGGCTCAGTCACTGTGGGATTGCATACAGAGGACCCAACTACCAGTGGAGGGTTTTACTCACTGAATGTGCACCACTCACAGGGATGAGGAAAGCATTCAAAGGAGACTTGTCTAGCCACAGATCTGTAAGGCAGAAGAATTCTGATTTTAATAGTTGTTCAGAGGTGACAGAGTTTTAGAAATGATGCATTTCTATTTCATCAAGAGGCAGATCCCAGTAGAGGCGGATCCCAGTAGAGGCGGATCCCAGTAGAGGCTGGTGCCTATGGCCCTTTGCTGCTGTGCACTCTGATGTCAGATATCTGCACAGATATTTGCACTGTTTGTTGTGTTTTGCACATTGGTTGTGGGTGGTCTTTCATTGATTCTATTGTGTTCCTTTGTATTTACTGTGAATGCCTGCAAGAAAATGAGTTTCAGGGTTGTATATAGTGACATATATGTACTTTGATAATAAATTTACTTTGAATTTTAATTCAAAATCCAGGCTAATATTTCACCATAATAAATCCATGAGAGAAGAAATGACTTTTCACAAATATTGACCGGTCTGTTGTTGTTAAGCCTGCCATTCCTTAAATGCAGAAAATGATAAGGAGTGACGCTTTAGTCAGTTTTGCTTATCTACTTCTTGTCAAAATGAGTCATAATTAAATTTTGGGAAAACGTTCTTTCAAAACAAATTCGTTTGCTATTTTGGACATGCTCATTCAGTGTGAGTGTCCCTGGACCCTTTAGATAAATAATTCACTCTCAATAATACTTGCTAGAGATTATAGATTCCCTGAGGCTTTGTGGAGTGTAAACTGCACATGTCAGTGAGGTTCAGTGTCGGGATGCTAAACCTGGTACTTTGACGAAAGTTTTTAGCCAACCACCATCATAGAGTTGATTAAGGAACATGAGGAGAAACTTCTTCACTCAGAGGGTTGTGAGAGCGTGGAATGAGCTGCCAGCACATGTGGTGCATGCGAGCTTGATTTCAAAGTTTCAAGAGAAATTTGGATAGGTACATGGATAGTAGGGATATGGAGGGCTATGGTCCTGGTGCAGGCCGATGGGAGTAGGCAGTTTAAATGGTTTGGCAAGGACTAGTTGGGCTGAAGGACCTGTTTCTGTGCTGTACTTTTCTATGACCCATCACCAACACTAACATCTACCATGGTGTTTCATGATGTACAGCAGGGAGAACAGTTGAGCTTCTGGTCTTTGCCTCTACACGATGCAGTCTCCAGGTTGGAAGGGACACCTCCACAGGGAATACATTGAGTCTAAGTGCCAGTGTGTGTTCTTATCTGCTTTTAAGTGGAGAAACTGTGTTTGTGTGAATTGTGTGTAATGGGCAAATTAATAAAAATGTCAAAAGAGGTAATAGAACAAATTTGTTCCTTCCATTGACTGAACATCTCTGTGGCATGAAGCTAAAGGCAAAAATGTTTACAGTCTGCAAAATCCACACAGAAATCTCATGCTGCACAAATGGTGGAAACTGATCTCTTACTGATGTAATGACTGTGTTTGGGATGGGGAAGAAGTGGAAATTTAGGGCTATAATGTGGGCAGATATAACATGGTCAGCACAGATGAGCTGGGATGAGCATGGCCTGGTATGGAAACACCAATGCCTAGGAATAGAAACTCCTATAGAAACTGGTGGATACAGACCAGTCCATTACAGGCAAAACCTGTAACATCAAATATCAAAATGGATAGCAAAAGTTTTTTCAAGTATGTTAAAAATAAAAGAGAAATGTGAGTGGATATAGAACTGCTAGAAAATGAGGCGGGAGAAATAATAACGGGGGACAAGGAGATGGCTGATGAACTAAATGAGTATTTTGCGTCAACCTTCACTGTGGAAGACACTAGCAGAATGCCTGATGTTGTGTGTGAAGGAAGAGAAGTGGGTGCAGGTGCTGTTACAAGGGAGAAGGTGCTCAAAAAGCTGAAAGACTTAAAGGTACATAAGTTACCTGGACCTGAGAAACTGCACCCTAGGATTCTGAAAGAGGTAGTGTTAATGATTGTGGAGGCATTAACAATGATCTTTCAAAAATCATTGGACTCTGGCATGGTGCCAGAGGACTGGAAAATTGCAAATGTTACTCCACTCCTTAAGAAAGGAGGAAGGCAGCAGAAAGGAAATTATAGACCAATTAGCCTGACCTCAGTGGTGGGGAAGATATTGGAGTCAATTGTTAAGGATGAGGTGATGGAGTACTTGGTGACACAGGACAAGATGGGACAAAGTCAGCATGGTTTCCTTCAGGGAAAATTCTGCCCGACGAACCTGTTGGAATTCTTTGAGGAGATTACACGTAGGATAGATAAAGGGGATGTAGTGGATGTTGTATATTTGGATTTTCAGAAGGCCTTTGACAAGGTGCCACACATGAGGCTGCCTACCAAGTTAAGAGCCCATGGTATCACAGGAAAGTTACTGGCATGGTTAGAGTATTGGCTGATTGGTAGGAGGCAGTGAGTGGGAATAAAAGGATCCTTTTCTGGTTGGCTGCCAGTGATTAGTGGTATTCCACAGGGCTCGGTGTTGGGACCACTTCTTTTTATGCTGTATATAAATGATTTAGATGATGGAATAGATGGCTTTGTTGCCAAGTTTGCAGATGATACAAAGATTAGTGGAGGGGCAAGTAGTGTTGAGGAAATAGGTAGGGTACAGAAAGAGAATGGGCAAGAAAGTGGCAAATGAAATATAACATTGGAAAATGCATGGTCATACACTTTGGTAGTAGAAATAAATGTGTAGACTATTTTCTTCAGGGAGAAAATCCAGGAATCTGAGATGCAGAGGGACTTGGGAGTCTTTGTGCAGAACACCCTGAAGGTTAACTTGCAGTTTGAGTTAGTGGTGAGGAAGGCAAATGCCATGTTTGCATTCATTTCAAGAGGTCTAGAATACAAGAGCAAGGATGTGATGCTGAGGCTTTATAAAGCACTGATGAGGCCTCACCTTGAGTATTGTGAACAGTTTTGGGCCTCTCATCTTAGAAAAGATGTAAACACGAGGAAATCTGCAGATGCTGGAATTTCAAGCAACACACACAAAATGCTGAATGCAGCAGGCCAGGGAGCATCTCTAGGAAGAGGCACAGTCGATGTTTCGGGCCAAGACATTTTGTCAGGACTGACTGAAAGAAAAGCTGCTTTTCTTTCAGTCAGTCCTGACGAAGGGTCTCGGCCCGAAACATCGACTGTGCCTCTTCCTAGAGATGCTGCCTGGCCTGCTGCGTTCACCAGCAAGTTTTATGTGTGTTGTTAGAAAAGATGTGCTGGCATTGGAGAGGGTCCAGAGGAGGTTCACAAGGATGATTCCAGGAATGAAAGGGTTATCATACGAGGAACGTTTGATGACTCTGGGTCTGTACTCGCTGGAAATCAGAAGGATGAAGGAGGGATCTCATTGAAACCTTTCGAATGTTGAAAGGCCTAGACAGAGTAGGTGTGGAAAGGATGTTTCCCACAGTGGGAGAGTCTAGGACAAGAGGGCACAGCCTCAGGATAGAGGGGCGCCCTTTCAAAACAGAGATGTGGAGAAATTTCTTTAGCCAAAGGATGGTGAATTTGTGGAATTTGTTGCCACATGCAGCTGTGGAGGACAGATCATTGGGTGTATTTAAGGCAGAGATTGATAGGATCTTGATAGGACATGGCTTCAAAGTTTACAGGGAGAAGGCCGGGAACTGGGGTTGAGGAGGAGGCAGGGAAAAAAAGATCAGCCATGATTGAATGGTGGAGCAGACTCGATGGGCCAGCTGGCCTAGTTCTGCTCCTATGTCATATGGTCCTATGGTCTCATGGTCTAATCCCTCCCCACCACTGAGCATATCTACAAGGAGCACTGCCACAAGTAAGCAGCAATCACCTTCAACGACCCCACCATCCAGAACTGGCTCTCTCCTCGTTGCTGCAGTTGGGAAGGAGGTTCAGGAGCCTCAGGACCCAGACCACCAGCTTCAAGATCAGTTATTATCTCTCAACCGTCACGCTCTTGAACTGTCATAGATAACCTCACTCACCCCAACACTGAACTAATTCTCCTCCAGGACTCTATAACTCACGTTCTCAGTATTATTTATTTACTGTATTTTAATTATTTGCATAATCTGTCTCCTTTTGCACATTTGTTGTTTGTCAGTCTTTATTATAGTTTTTTTGTAAATTCTATTGTATTTGTTTATTTCCCGTAAATGCCTGCAAGAAAATGAATCTGAAGGTAGTAGATGGTGACGTAGACTGTGCATAATGCACTGACTGATCAGCCTTTTGTAGATTTATTAAAGGAGTGTTTGGATACCTCCTGAAACATTCACTGACCAGAAGCAGTGAGTGACTTTAATGAATAGAAACAGTCTCGGTTACCCCTGAAGTGAAACTCCTGTGGTGTGGTGTTAGAGCTAATGAATTATTTACTCGTTATCACTCAGCTCTTGCGGGAGCTTGCTGTGCACAAATTGGCTGCTATTTTTTCTTACACTACAATAATGACTACACTTCCAAAGAAAGCACTTAACTGACTGTCAAATACTCTGGGACATCCTGACATCCTGAGGCTCTCAAAGGCTCGGCACAAATGGAAATCCTTTTTCTTCTTTTCAAAGCCAGCCGTACAAAGAAGGCTTACTTATGGAGACCCTATCAAACTGCTGCACTATTGAAATGAATTGCAAAGACGTTGTTGCAGATTCCAGTCATGTGTTATTTTGTACAATTGCTGCCTGGGTTTTGGAGAAAGGACAGTTATTAGCCAAAGCTCGGGCTGTATAATTCACAGAACTTCTTGACCTTTACACTGAGAGCTGGAACACGCACAATGCACACCGCTGAGTTATAATCATCTGAACTGGCTGAAAATAAACAGATGCTTAAAAAGACCAGTGACTAGAGGCACAATCATAGACAAATTATTTATTTTCACAGGGGACATTCGAAGATTGCTTTAAAAGCAACAGTTAGGATGTTGTTTGATAAATGATGCACAATGTGAATTGCTACAAAAATGAAGTATTTTCATCTTTCATTTTGTTTATTAACTGCACAGAAGGAGTATTATATCACTGAAAGTCCTGGTCTTTAGCTTAAACCAGCACAATTATTGTGGGTATTAACTTCTTTCAGGGACCCCAAGAGAGCAGCCAATTCACATTCACGCAAACATATGCCTGATTTGTTCAGTTATGTATACTGCAGATGATTATTTCTGAAGGTAGCTCATTGACACTTAACCCTAGGGATTAGCAGCAGTTGTTTATGATGATTGGAGGAGGAGTTAATGTCCTGTGAAAGTGGCAAACTTCAGTTTAGCTGAGCTGAATTCGCTTTAAGAGATGAATCATCACTTTAAATGATAAATCAGAACAACTAACCCTTGAAAGAGACAAAACCAGAAACGTAATGGAGAGTGAAAGGAGAAAAAGCAATGACTGCATTTATATGGCACCTTTCACAGTCTCAAGATGTCCCAGAGAGTCCGGCAGAGTGAATAATTCATTTCCAGTATGATCACTGTTATAATGAGAAAACATAGAAATCAGAGTCAGGACTGGAGTCAGGTTCAAGTTCAGGTTCAGGGTCAAGGGCAGAGTCAGGGTCAAGATCAGGTTCAGGATCAAGGACAGAGTCAGGGGTCAAGATCAGGTTCAGGGTCAGAGTCTAATCTATTGATTCAGAGTCAGGGTCAAGATCAGGTTCAGGGTCAAGGACAGAGTCAAGGGTCAAGATCAGGTTCAGGGTCAGAGTCTAATCCATTGATTCAGAGTCAGGGTCAAAATCAGGTTCAGGGTCAAGGACAGAGTCAGGGGTCAAGATCAGGTTCAGGGTCAGAGTCTGATCCATTGATTCAGGGTCAGGGTCAAGATCAGGTTCAGGGTCAGGGTCAGAGGCTGATTCATTGACTCAATCAGATTCAGATTCAGATTTATTGATCACATATACATAGAACATAGAAAAGTACAGCACAGTACAGGCCCTTCGGCCCTCAATGTTGTGTTGACCCTCAAACCCTGCCTCCCATATAACCCCCCACCTTAAATTCCTCCATATACCTGTCTAGTAGTCTCTTAAACTTCACGAGTGTATCTGCCTCTACCACTGACTCAGGCAGTGCATTCCACGCACCAACCACTCTCTGAGTAAAAAACCTTCCTCTAATATCCCCCTTGAACTTCCCACCCCTTATCTTAAAGCCATGTCCTCTTGTATTGAGCAGTGGTGCCCTGGGGAAGAGGCGCTGGCTATCCACTCTATCTATTCCTCTTAATATCTTGTATACCTCTATCATGTCTCCTCTCATCCTCCTTCTCTCTAAAGAGTAAAGCCCTAGCTCCCTTAATCTCTGAATCTACATAATCAAACAGTGAAATGCATCATTTGTGTTAACAACCAACATGCCCAGGACGTGCTGGGGGCAGCCTGTAAGTGCCAACATAGCATACCCACAATGCTCAGCAGTGTTCTTAGTTTGTGTCAATCAGTTCACTCAAAGCAAGATCCCCCAACAGTCTCTTAATTAAGCAAGATCTCTCAAGCCACAATTCACTCCATCTCTTCAAGTTAAGGGCATTGGAACCATCAAGTCCAATAGATATATTTATTCAAAGAAATGTTTAGTATAATATTTGCTCATTCTCTCCTCGATCAGTGAGTTGAGATTAACGCATAATCCAAATCAATCTAACATTCAAAAGTATTAAAGGAATCTCTTGGGAGGGGGAGGGGGAATTACTGGAAGTTAAAAAAATTGATGTTTAGGCCATCAGTTTGCAGGCAGGAATATGAGTCTGGCTTCATAATGACAGCAGGAGGGTTTACAGACAGACATGATAAATGCGTGGCTGAAGAATTGGAGCAGGAGGCAGGAATTGTGATTTCTGGATCATTGGGACCTCTCCTGGGGCAGGTGGGACCTGTACAAAAGGGACAGGTTGCACTTGAATCCGAGGGGGATCAATGTTCTTGTGGGCAGTGTTTTCAGAACTGTTGGGAGAGGTCTAACTAATACGGCAGGAGGATGGGAATCAGTATGGTAGGGCTGAGGATGAGCCAACAGGTTTACAAGTAGATGATATAATATGTAATATGAACATAAGGAAGGACAAGACAATGATTGGGTACAACTGCAGACAGAGCAAGTTGTACCACAGAAGCAAAATTCAAAAGGGCGAAGAATACAAGACTGAAGGTGCTGTATTTAAATACATGTAGCATTTGGAATAAGGTAGAAGAACTCATGGCGAAATTAGAGATTGGTCAATATGACATTGTTCACCTCTGAGTCAAGGCTGAAAGACCATAGTTGGGAGCTTAACATTAAAGGATATACTTTGTATCGAAAGGACAGGCAGGAAGGCACAGATAGTGGTGTGGCTCTGTTGGTAAGAGATGGAATTACATCTTTAGAAAGAGGCATTGATATATTGATCCATTGATATATATAAAATCTAGTATACTATTATGTTATCTTGGTTTCTTATGCTTAAATTACATTGTTTGTAGTATTTTCTTTTTGGTATTGTTATCTTTTGGAATTTTATTATACTTTAACATTGTATTAATGTTTATATGGCTTACCTTTTTTGTATACTTACTCAATAAAAAGATTTAAAAAAAAAGAAAGAGGCCACATAGGATCAGAGAATGTTGAAACTTTGTGGGTGGAGTTAAGAAACTGCAAGAGTGAAAAAAACATTATGGGAATCATATATAGGCCTCCAAATAGCAGCCAAGGTGTGGGGTTGAAATTGCAAAGGGAGCTGGAAAGGGCATGTAATAAAGGCAATGTGACAATGGTAATGGGGGATTTCCATATGCGGGGGATTGGGAAAATCAGGTTTGTGTTGGATCGCAAGAGAGGGAATTTGTTGAATGCCTATGAGATGGCTTTTTAGAGCAGCTTGTGCTTAAGCCCACTCAGGGAAAGGCCATCTTAGATTGGGTGTTGTGCAATAACCTAGATTTTATTAGTCATCTTGATGTAAAGGAACCCTTAGGAGGCAGTGATCATAATATGAATAAATTCACACTGCAATTTGAGAGGGAGAAGCAAAACTCACATGTATCAGTATCGTAATGGAATAGAGGGAATTACAGAGGCATGAGAGAGGAGCTTGCCCAGATGGACTGGAAGAGGATACTGGTGGGGACAAAGACGGAACAGAGGTGTCTGAGGTTTCTGGGAAAAGTTCACAAGGCACACGATAGTTATGTCCCACAGAGAAAAAAGTTCTCAGATGGCTGAGGCAGGCAACTGTGGCTGAAAAGGGAAGTTAAGGACTGCAGAAAAGCCAGCGAAAGGGCATTTAAGGTAACAAATATGAGTGGGAAGTTGGATGATTGGGAAGCTTTTAAAATCCAACAAAAAACAACTAAAAAGGCTATAAGAAGGGAAAAGTTGAAATATGAGGGAAACTAGACAATAATATAAAGCAGGATATAAATATTTTTTCAGTTATATAAAGAATAAAAGGGAGGTGAGAGTTGATATTGGACAACTGAAAAATTATACTGGTGAGGTAGTAATGGGGACAAAGAAATGGCAGGTGAACTTTATAAGTACTTTGCTTCAGTCTGTAACTGTGGAAGACACTAGCTGTATGCCAGAGGTCCATGAGTGTCAGGGAACAGGAGTGAGTGCCATTGCTATTACAAAGGAAGATATGCAAGGCAGACTGAAAGGTCGAGGTGGATAAGTCACCTGGACCAGAAGGTTGCTGAAGAGATAACAGATGCATTGGTTATGATCTTCCAAGTATCACTTAATTCTGGCATGGTCACAGTAGTGAATCTGTGGAATGCTCTGTGACAGATTGTGGGGAGGCCAAGTCCGTGGGCATATTTAAGGCAGAAGTTGATAGTTTTCTGATCTGTCAGGGCATCAAAGGATATGGTGAGAAGGCAGGAGTATGGGGTTGAGTGGGCCTAATTCTGCTCCTGTGTCTTATGGTCTTATGGTCTCGGAGGACTGGAAAATTGCAAATGTCACTCCACTCTTTTAGAAGGGAGGAAGACAAAAGAGAGGAAATGATAGGCCAGTTAGCCTCACTCAGTGGTTGGGAAAGTGTTGGACTCCTTTATTAGGGATGAGGTTTCAGGGCACTTGGAGACTAATGATAAAATAAGTCAAAGTTCTGAAAAGGGAAATCTTGCCTGACAATTCTGTTAGAGTTCATTGAGGAAGTAACAAACAGGGTGATCAAAGGAGAGGCAGTGGACGTCATTAACTTGGATTTTCAGAAGGCATTTGATAAGGTGCTTCATGTGAGGCTGACTAACAAGATAAAATGCTACGGCGTTAAAGGAAAGATATTGGCATGGATAGCGGAATGGCTGACAGGCAGGAGGCAGCGATTGGGAATAAGAGGAGACCTTTTCTGGTTGGCTGCCAGTAACTAGTGGTGTTGCTCAGGGGTCAGTATTGGGACCATACTATGCACGTTGTTTGTCAATGATTTGGATAATGGAATTGATGGCTTTGTGGCAAAGTTTGCAGATGATACAAAGATAGGTGAAGGGGTAGATAGCCATCAGGAGCTCCTGCCTTTTGCAGTGGGCAAAGTGAAGATAATCTTCAGTCCTCTTTTTATCAAGTGGAAATTAATGATCCTGTGGCACTTTTTATCCAAGCAGGTTGCTGCTCAATGCGTGATGTCCTTCTAAAACCATTACTATTGTATCCCCATTAGGTCATTCAACACTCCTGTGTTGCTGGTTGGTTGTCGTATTAACAACAATGATACAACCCCAAGAATAATAATTCTTTAGTTTTAAGTCATCGCAGGAAATGAAGGTGCAACCAATTTTTCTAATTTAGAAATGTAACACCAGATGAGAACAGGCGGTAGAAAAATTTCAAACTTTTCTGGTGTCTTCCTGCTTCCTTTCCAGTCCTGAAGAAGGGTCTCAGCCCAAAACATCGACTGTTTATTCATTTCCATAGATGCTGCCTGATCCGCTGAGTTCCTCCAGCATTTTGCATATGTTAACTCTTCTGTAGTACTCCAAACAGTGACCAGTACAGCACAGGATCAGGCCTTTCGATCCACCATGATGCCAATCAAAACCTTTCCCATGGTCCATATTCTTCTGGTCCTGTCTCTTCATGTCTAAATGCCTCCTAAAACCTGATGAAGGATCTCGGCCTGAAACATTGACAGATTATTAATTCCCATAGAAGCTGACTGACCTGCCAAGTTTCTCCAGCATTTTGTGTGTGTTGCTCTGGATTTTTAGCATCTGCAACATCTTTTGTGCTTAAACATTGCTTTTGCAGCTGTTTCTACCACCTCTGATGGTAGTGTGTTCCCGGCACCCAATCTGTGTAAAACTATATGCCACATAAATCTCCTTTAAATTTATCCTCTGTCACCTTCAAACTGTACTCTCTGGTAACTGACATTTCCACCCCAGGGTATACTCTTATCCATGACTCTAATAATTTTAAATGCTCTTATCAGGTCGTCCCCTCAGCCTACAGTGCACCGGAGATTACAATCACGTCTGTCAAACCTCTCTTAGTTAATGCACTCCACCCAGGTATCCCAGTGAACCTCTCTGCACCCTCTCCAAATTCCTGCCCCAACCTTCCTTTAGTATTGTGAGCAGAACTGCACACGATACTCCAAATGTGGCCAGCCAAGGTTTGATACAGCTGCAACACGACTTTCCACAGTTCATACTCAGTGCCCCAATGGTTGAAGACAAGCATGTCATACAATGTTTCGATGCCCCCATCACCCAGGACATGCCCTCTTCTCATTGCTACCATTAAGGAGGAGGTACAGGAGCCTGAAGACACACACTCAATGTTTCAGGAACAGCTCCTTCCCTCCACCATCAAATTTCTGAATGGACAGTGAACCCATGAACGCTACCTCAGTATTTTTTCCCTCTCTTTTTGACTACCAATTAAATTTGATTTTCTTTTTCTTACAAATATTTATTGTAATTTATAATAATTATTAAGGAAGGTAGTGCACCCGTGGCTGACAAGAGAAATTAGGGATAGTATCAATTCCAAAGAAGTAGCATACAAATTAGCCAGAGAAAGTGGCTCACCTGAGGACTGGGAGAAATTCAGAGTTCAGCAGAGGAGGACAAAGGGCTTAATTAGGAAGGGGAAAAAAGATTATGAGAGAAAACTGGCAGGGAACATAAAAATGGACTGTAAAAGCTTTTATAGATATGTAAAAAGGAAAAGACTGGTAAAGACAAATGTAGGTCCCCTGCAGACAGAAACAGGTGAATTGATTATGGGGAGCAAGGACATGGCAGACCAATTGAATAATTACTTTGGTTCTGTCTTCACTAAGGAGGACATAAATAATCTTCCAGAAATAGTAAGGGACAGAGGGTCCAGTGAGATGGAGGAACTGAGTGAAATACATGTTAGTAGGGAAGTGGTGTTAGGTAAATTGAAGGGATTGAAGGCAGATAAATCCCCAGGGCCAGATGGTCTGCATCCTAGAGTGCTTAAGGAAGTAGCCCAAGAAATAGTGGATGCATTAGTGTTAATTTTTCAAAACTCGATAGATTCTGGACTAGTTCCTGAGGATTGGAGGGTGGCTAATGTAACCCCACTTTTTAAAAAAGGAGGGAGAGAGAAACCGGGGAATTATAGACCGGTTAGCCTAACGTCGGTGGTGGGGAAACTGCTGGAGTCAGTTATCAAGGATGTGATAACAGCACATTTGGAAAGTGGTGAAATGATCGGACAAAGTCAGCATGGATTTGTGAAAGGAAAATCATGTCTGACGAATCTCATAGAATTTTTTGAGGATGTAACTAGTAGAGTGGATAGGGGAGAACCAGTGGATGTGGTATATTTGGATTTTCAAAAGGCTTTTGACAAGGTCCCACACAGGAGATTAGTGTGCAAACTTAAAGCACACGGTATTGGGGGTAAGGTATTGGTGTGGGTGGAGAATTGGTTAGCAGACAGGAAGCAAAGAGTGGGAATAAACGGGACCTTTTCAGAATGGCAGGCGGTGACTAGTGGGGTACCGCAAGGCTCAGTGCTGGGACCCCAGTTGTTTACAATATATATTAATGACTTGGATGAGGGAATTAAATGCAGCATCTCCAAGTTTGCGGATGACACGAAGCTGGGTGGCAGTGTTAGCAGTGAGGAGGATGCTAAGAGGATGCAGGGTGACTTGGATAGGTTGGGTGAGTGGGCAAACTCATGGCAGATGCAATTTAATGTGGATAAATGTGAAGTTATCCACTTTGGTGGCAAAAATAGGAAAACAGATTATTATCTGAATGGTGGCCGATTAGGAAAAGGGGAGGTGCAACGAGACCTGGGTGTCATTATACACCAGTCATTGAAAGTGGGCATGCAGGTACAGCAAGCGGTGAAAAAGGCGAATGCTATGCTGGCATTTATAGCGAGAGGATTCGAGTACAGGAGCAGGGAGGTACTACTGCAGTTGTACAAGGCCTTGGTGAGACCACACCTGGAGTATTGTGTGCAGTTTTGGTCCCCTAATCTGAGGAAAGACATCTTTGCCATAGAGGGAGTACAAAGAAGGTTCACCAGATTGATTCCTGGGATGGCAGGACTTTCATATGAAGAAAGACTGGATGAACTGGGCTTGTACTCGTTGGAATTTAGAAGATTGAGGGGGGATCTGATTGAAACGTATAAGATCCTGAAGGGATTGGACAGGCTAGATGCAGGAAGATTGTTCCCGATGTTGGGGAAGTCCAGAACGAGGGGTCACAGTTTGAGGATAGAGGGGAAGCCTTTTAGGACCGAGATTAGGAAAAACTTCTTCACACAGAGAGTGGTGAATCTGTGGAATTCTCTGCCACAGGAAACTGTTGAGGCCAGTTCATTGGCTATGTTTAAGAGGGAGTTGGATATGGCCCTTGTGGCTACAGGGGTCAGGGGGTATGGAGGGTAGGCTGGGGCGGGGTTCTGAGTTGGATGATCAGCCATGATCATAATAAATGGCGGTGCAGGCTCGAAGGGCCGAATGGCCTACTCCTGCACCTATTTTCTATGTTTCTATGTTTCTATGTTTCTATTATTATGTATTGCACTGTACAGCTGCCGCAAAACAACACATTTCACAACATATGCCAGTGATATTAAACCTGATTCTGATTTGTATGTCTCTGTCACCTTATCCACTTATGTTGAGGGATTTGTATTAATTTATGTATTAATTGTGTTTTCATTTTTCCTCTGTAAAAAAACTTGGTTGTTTCAACAAGCCTTTTAGCTTTCAAGGCTGTAATATTGAAATTTTATAAAGTCCTGGTGATGCCTCACTTGGAGTACTGTGAGCACGTTTGGATCTCTTATCTTGGAAAGGATGTGCTGAAACTGGAGAGGGTTCAAAGAAAGTTCATGAAAATGATTCAAGGATTGAATGGCTTGTCATATGAAGAGTGTCTGATATCTCTGGGCCTGTATTCACTAGAATTCAGAAGAATGAGGGGTGACCTCATTGAATGGTGAAAGGCCTTGATTGAGTAGATGTGGAGAGGATGTTTCTTATGGTGGGAGAATCTAATCAGAGGACACAGCCTCAGAATAGAGGGACGTCCTTTCAGACTGGAGCTAAGAAGGAATTTCTTTAGCCCTAGTGTGGTGAATCTGTGGGATTCTTTCCCACGAACAGCAGTGGAGGACAAGTCATTATGTATATTTAAGGCAGAGGTTGCTAGATTCTTGATTGGTCAGGGCATGAAGGGATATGGGGAGAAGGCAGGAGATTGGGGCTGAGAGGAAAATGGATCAGCCATGATGAAATGGCAGAGCAGAGTTGATGGGGCAAATGACCTAATTCTGCTCCTCTATCTTATGGTCCTATGGTCTTTCAAATGTGATACTCAATCCCTTTTGACTGTGAAGTAGATTTGTGTGTTGGTGATTTGTAACTCTGCAGATTTAGACTGGGTTTGTTCCAAGTTTGACTCTTCCCAGTGGCTTTCTGTGTACTTTAGGTGACAAACCAAATCTCCTCAAGCTCCTAATGAAATATAGCCGCTGTCTTGATCTCATTATAGCTGCATCAATATATTGGGATCAGGTTAGATCCTCAGAGATCTTGACACCTAGGAACTTGAAATTGCTCATTCTCTCCACTTCTGATCCCTCTATGAGAGTTGGTTCATGTTCCCTCGTCTTACCCTTTCTGAAGTCCACAATCAGCTCTTTAGTCTCACTGATGTTGAGTGCAAGGTTGTTGCTGTGACACCACTCAACTAGCTGGTCTATCTCGCTCCTGTATGTCCTCTCTGAGATTCTGCCAACAATGTTGTATCATCAGCAAATTTATAGATAGCATTTGAGCTATACTTAGCTACACAGTCATGGGTATAGAGGGAGTAGAACAGTGGGGTAAGCACACACCCGAGGTGCACCAGTGTTAATCATCAGCAATGATGAGATATTATTACCAATGCACACAGATTGTAGGAAGTTGAAGATCCAGTTGCAGAGGGAGGTACAGAGGCCCAGGTTCTGAAGGTTATCAATGAGGACTGTGGGAATGATGGTATTTAACACTGAGCTATAGTTGATGAACAGCATCCTGACGTGGTTGTTGACCATGCACATACACAGAAATAAATTAATTAATTACTAATTAATTACCAATTAGCAAAGCAGTATTGAATCTTGGTCAGGCCCCATTTAAGCACTCTGCTCTGTACAGTTCTGGTTAACCTACAGTCCAAATGAATTAAGTGGACAGGCAAAGGTGTAGGAAAGATTGACAGGGATGGCAGCAAATGCTGGTATCAAGAAAAGATGAAGCTATTGAGTCTCTTTGCCTTTCAGAAAAGAACATGGAGGGGTGACCGGATAAGAGTGAGGAAATATTTTGGTGGAGTGGTCAGATGGAGAATGTTTCAGCTTTTAGGAAGTCTGCCAGTTGCAGGTAATTATAAAGAATAGGCTCCTTTTCCCAAAGACTGCAGAGTGAGAGGAACTTACAGATGCATTTAAAAATAAATATCTGAGGGGAAAGGAAATTGAAGCCTATGCTGATAGATATAGGAAAGCATATAGACAACCTGTGATACAGGATAACTATTGATTCACTTTTAATTACTCTTTATCTCATGTTCTCAATATTATTTTGCTTATTTATTTATTAATACATTTTCTTTTTGTATTTGTGCAGTCTGTTGTCTTTTGTACAGTGATTGTCCATCTTTTTTTGTGCGGATTTTCATTCTGAAATAATGTAATTTAGAAAACACTTTGTACACTTGAACACACTTAGATTAACACTTCCTGGGACAGAAGGAGGAAGAGGAACAACGGGCATAAGATATTTACATAACAGTCAAATAAAATTTCTAAAAATATACTTTCATTGACAAAAACAGAATTCAGCACTCCATGCAGGCATATGGAATTCTGATAAGACGTACTCACCACTAAACTTGAATGAAAACACAACCAGAAAAATGAAGACATTTTTACTGTAGAAGAAAAAGTTAACCAGTGAAAGTCCCCATGATCTGAGCAGACCAGATGTCGACAAGGAAGTGTTGAGTATCTCATTCCAGAAACAGAAGGGTTCCTTGTAGCAATACAGAACCAGGTGGTTAACGCAAAAAATGATCAAAAAACATAATAAAAGATCAATAAAAACAAAATGACAGGAGAAACCAGAAACAATCCAACACATTATAGGATCCCGCAGCAGTTTAACTCAATCTGATTACTTACACAGGCACAATCAAGTGGCAAACATCATTCATCAAAATCTTGCTTTAAAATACAAACTCATAAAAGACACCATACCTTACTATAAATACAAATCTGTTCGAGCTTTAGAGTTAGAGTCCCACAAATTATATTATGACTGATCCATTATTACAGATAGGGTAATCTGGAATAACTGTCTGCATATAATATTACAGGATAAACAAGCAAGACCAGCTGACTTAATAGGTATAGCTATTCCAAAGACACATAACATACAGAACACACACAAAATGCTGAAGAAACTCCGCAGACCAGGCAGCATCTATGGAAATGGATAAACAGTTGATGTTTTGGGCCGAGACCCTTCTTCAGGACTAACATACAGAAATCAACAAGCAAAAACCACCAGAAATATGCTAAATTAAAAGAGGAAATTGAAAGACTATGGAACATGAACATGTCCTATAGTAATATCTGCAACTGGTATCATCCCAAAGTCACTACACAATAGCATTAAACAGTTAGGTCTATACAGCAATATCTATGTAAATCTTCCAAAAGCCACAATACTAAACAGCATTGGAATAGTCCGAAACTTGTTAGCAATTGGGAAATAAGTGTGCTTGGCTATGCCTGTACCTCAGGTTTTACCAACTTGAGCTGAGAAAAACTAAAAATACAATAATAACAACAACAACAATAGTAATAATAATAACAACAACAATAATAATCTAGCTCAAGTCCCTGATTGTCATGGCCTGTACATTGATGGTGTATGGGATGCTGTCCTGGAGCCATGTTTTCTGCAAGAAAAGCGCACAGCAGTTGCTCATCTCACACTATTACAACCAAAGATGAAGCAAATATCAAGTCAAGTATCTCTACAAGGCCTCTGCAATTTCTTTCCTGGCCTCAAATAAGGTCTGTGGGTGCACTTGGTCAGGCCCTGGGAATTGGCCCATCTTAATGTGCTGGAAATACCCCCTTCCTCTTAATATACCCATGTTCCAAACCCTCACTACATATTACCATCATTTCTTTGTTTGACATCCAGGATATTCTCTTTAAAAAACACCAGGGTTGTCACGTGTGCTGGCAATATTGGAACCCAAGTGCAGAGTAAAGGCAGACTCTGATGTAGTGATGGGTATGAGAGTTTATTCATAACAATTCTAAAAGAACATTGGTGACTTGACTGAGTGACACTGTGAGAAGTAACATTCTCAAAACTAAGACCCCGTGATTAGTGCTCATCAGGCATCCGCTTAAATAATACAAGTAACACTGACTCCTCGAGTCTATCAGAATAAACTTAACATGTTCAAACAGAAGGCACCAGGAGACCGCATTACAAAGAGCGAGACATTCAGAAAGAACACAAGGAACTCTAAACGATTAATGACTTTCATTCAACAACAATGAACCAATTCAGGTCCTCAGCACTGAATGGTCTCCGGTGCCCCACACAGGCCCAAAGAGCTCATTACAAAGGAGAAATAAACATTAAGAATCTTGGTCATCTCCTGCATCTCCACACGTCAAAGACCCTGATGGTTTTTCAGAGGACCCAAACTCTCCTTATTCACTCTTTTACTGTTAATATAACTGAAGAATCTCTTGGGATTATCTTTAACTCTACCTGCTAAATCCATCTCATCTCATACTCTCTTTTTGTCCTGCTTCCATCCCCCTTAAATTTGGCTTTACACATTTCATATTTGTTGACGGATTCATACATACCCAGCTGCCTAAATGTGATGTAGCTGTCCTTCTTTATGCTGACTAGAACCTCGATATTTCTCCCATCAGTCTGGGTTCCTTGCCAGGAACATACTTCCCCTAGATTCTTGATACAACCCTTTTTTAAAGCCTCCCACTTGCCAGCTGTTCCTTTGTGTTAAATAGTGTCATCTCGTCCACCCCAGCTAGATTCTGCTTATTGCCCTCAAAGCTGGCCCTTCAGGACTTCAAAATTAATGAGTCCCTGATGGGAATTATATACAGGCTTCTGAACAGTAGCCGGGATTGGAATACAAATAAAAATAGCAGATAGGTAAATCATGTAAAAGGGCAATGATACAATAGTCATGTGAGATTTCAGTGTGCAGGTAAATTGGGAAAATCAGGCTGGTGTTGGGTCCCAAGAGAAGGAATTTGTAGAATGCCCACAAAGTGGCTTTTTAGACCAGCTTTTAATCGAGAACACTAAAGGAAAGGTAATTCTGGATTGGGTGTTGAGTAGTGAACCAGATTTGATAGAGAGCTTAAGGTAAAGAAACCCTTAGGAGACAGTAACTTTAGCATGATAGTATTCAGCCCCCAGTTTGAGAGGAAGAAGCTAAAATTGGATTATCAGTATTACAGTTGAGTAAAGGGAACTACTGAGGCATCAGAGATCAGAGAGGAGTCAGAATCAGATTTATTATCACCAGCATGTGTCGTGAAATCTGTTGTCTTTGCAGCAGCAGTACAATGCAATACATAATAATAGAAAAAAAACTGTGAATTACAGTAAGTAATCCTATCCTCATTATATGTGGGGGATACGTTCCTCGCAGTCGACGCATAATGTGAAATCACATAATATGAATAATTATTTAAATGGAGAAAATAGGGATGCGTTCCAGAGGGCTTCCTAAATATGTTTTATCTGTAAGTTATTCACATTTTCAAACCAATATGACACAAAAGCAGTACCACAAGACAACATTTGTATTAAATTTCATCAATTTAAGGTAATATTCAATGTAATAAATCACAGAAAGTTAACATCCTCTGGTGTACAGTACTCACCAACAGTGGCAGGTGTGTTCACTCTGGGAGATGAGTGGTTGTTGTGGTGTCGGGCAGCTTTACACGGATAAGGTGGATGGTTGTGGTCGTCAGGATCATATCAAGCACAGCAAGGGGTGAAGGAAGACTCACAGAACTCTTAGAACTGCCGGCGGCAGGGGATGACACCAATTTGTTTGCTTGGCAGCATTTTGTTTTTCAGCATAAATTTGTTTGTAGGGAAGAAGGGTTGACGGCAGGGAACGACTGAAATGCTGACTCCGTTCTAAACTTGGGTCCATGTCCATCGCCGTTTGTGCCAAGTGTTCCGACTTCCACCATTCCCTCACCGTTGGTTAACTCCTGGGATTTTCAAAATCGTCTGTTGCTTGCAGTATCTGAGAGATCGTTCGCCATAAAAAGATGCGTACGCCTTGAATGTGGATCACACCTTGGTCGAGTGGTTGAATCAGCGATGTTGTGTTAGGCGGCAGGAAGCGCACTGTTATGTTAGGATGAATGCTGTCCAAATGTTCAGGATGGGCTGGCGCATCGTCAAGCAACAAAAAAACTTTAAAGACAGATTCTGTTCCCGGCAGTAGCGTCCCAGAGCTGTGTTACCTTCAGCTAATGCCGCGCTGTTAATTTTCAACTTTTTATCGAGTGTTAAAGCGGTTCTCTGCCGCTCGGCTGATGGCCCAGCACATGACATTGGACGCTTAGGAGGCATAGTTAAATATTTCAAGCGCAAAATCACTGCACCGTAGGTAAAACCAACAAAAGTTTAAGATTGCGCATCCACACCTTGTAAAACCAATGAGACTGGCAGGAGTGAGATCGTGAGGCGCGCAGCTGACTTGTATTGGCGGGAAAGCGGTGCTCCTCGCATAACTGTGAGTTTTGGACGCATATAAGGAGAAGTTGGTAGAAATAGGTTCCTCGCATAACTGTGAATCTGCATTGTCATTGTCTGAAGATGCATATAATGAGGATTGTGTGTGTGTGTGTAATGCCCTGGTTAGCATTTTTGTTGTTCGTCCACCTTCGTTGTCGACGAGGACCTCGACACCATGATGGTGTCGAGACTAGCGCGTGATTTGGATTTAAGTGAGGGAGAGTTGCGCAGCGTCAGCCTCACTCTCTCTTCCCAATTCCCATCTGGATCCAGTGGCAAGACAGAGTCGAGATAGCTGGAGATGAGTCAGGCGTAGTGGATGACCAGGACATCTTCTGTGTCTTGTCCTGCTCTACACGTTCCACAACGCTTACAGAAACCGCCTTCTTGACCGTTGGACTTTCCATTGGTCTCATCTGCTCAATCCGCCGAAGTCTGTCTTCACATGCTGGGATAGACAACTCCCTATCTCACCGAGGGTTTGAGACCCGTCGGCTACCTTCACCTGGTTTAGCCGGCTTGTCGAAGCCGTTGCCCGGGGTGTGGCCGCTGTCGCATGCAAACAGCTACGGGGAGCCACAGGTGAGAGCTGAGTGCCAGGTGGGGACCAAAGGTGGACTAACCGCCTTGAAAAGGACGCGACATGTTCCTCCACCAGCGGTGCTACCCCTCCCTGACACCACATACACCCGGTTAAGATTTTTACTGCTATGCTGTAGGTATTTCATTTTAGCAGTCCCTTAAAAGCCGTGTGTTCTGTGGGAGAATGTTTTGGTTTCAGGTAAAGATAAGGAGCTACGATGTTCAACTTAGGAATGTTGTGTCAACCAGTCAGGATGTTGGAATTGGGAGAAGGTTCTAGAGAGAGCTGGGTAGACTGAGATTTTGACGGACAGTGTGGTCTGTGGGTCTTTTTGGCGGTAGCTGTGGAGAGGACAGGAGGGATGATAGCTGTGGATGCTGTGGGAAGGAGAGTCCCCTTTGCATGGAGTGCTTTGTGCAGATGAATGGCTCCAAGGAGGAAAGGCCAATATTCCTGAAAGAGTGCTGATTTGTTTGAGATGGATTTTGAGCAACGTTTGGAATGTGGTGTGTGCTTTCATGCAGACCGTGGGTACAGAGTGTAAGTAAAAGGATGTGCTCCAACCTTTTGTGCACAGTTGGACTGGGTTAACTGTAATGGGTCTATTCTTGTCTTTGTTACTACAAACTGCTTGATAAAGCTGAAATTTGTAAATATATTTTCATTATAATTTTATGCGGTGTACTATCTGTTATGTCTTGCCAACCAACAATTGTGTATGGGCAGTATTTACACAGCATTCACTCAAATTGAGGTTCTATTAATAGGAACATCAGGACATTCCTATTTGGTTGAACCCCAGATCACACCGACCCTAGATGCCCGTTGTTTATGAGAGGTGGCCTTCTCCCTGCTGAGTTCCGTGGTTGTTAGCAGAGCTGACTCACAAACCAAGCTTATGTATGAGCCCAGTGAGTATATATATTAAATAGTTAAATTAATTAAGTAATGCAAAAATAGAAATAAAAAGTAGTGAGGTAATGTTCATGAGTTCAATGTCATTCAGGAATCAGATGGCAGAGGGGAAGAAGCTGTTCTTGAATATTTGAGTGTGTGTCTTCAGGCTTCTGTACCTCCTTTCTTTTGTTAGTAATGAGAACAAGGCATGACCTGGGTGATGGGGGTCCTTAGTGATGGATACTGTCATTTTGAGGCGTTGGTCCTTGAAGGTGTCCTGGATACTACAGAGGCTGGTGCCCATGATGGAGATGACTAAGTTTACAACTCTCTGCAGCTGATTTCAATCCCGTGAAGTAGCTGCCCACCCCCTTCCCCCACACCAGATGGTGAAGCAGCCAGTTAGAATGCTCTCCATGATATATCTGTAGAAATTTTTGTGTGTGTTTGGTGACATACCAAATCTCCTCAAATTCCTATTGAAATATAATTGCTGTCGTATTTTCTTGTAACTGCATCGATATGTTGGGTGGGAATATAACGGGCCTTTTCTGGTTGGCTGCCAATGGCCGGTGATGTTCCGCAGTGGCCACTTTTGCGGCTGCTGCTTTTCATGTTATATGTCAATGATCTCGATGACAAATTATGGCTTTGTGGCCAGCTTTGTGGATGATATAAAGATAGTGGTGAGGAGCAGGGAGTCTGCAGAAAAATTTGGATAGATTAGGAGAATGGGCAAAGAAGTGGCAGATAGAATACAGTGAGGGAAAGTGTATTGTCATGCACTTTGGTAGAAGGAATAAAGGCAGAGACTATTTTCTGAAAGCAGAACAAATTCAGAAATCGGAGTTGCAGAGGGACCTGGGAGTCCTTGTGCAGGATTCCCTAAGAGCTCATTTGCAGGTTGAGTCAGTGGTAAGGTAGGCAATTAAATATTAGCATTCATTGCCCGAGGACCTAAATGTAAGAGCAAGGATGTAATGCCGAGGCTTAATATGGCATTGGTCAGACCACACTTGGAATATCGTGAGGAGTTTTGGGCCTCTTATCTACAAAAACATGTACTGGTATTGGAGAGGGACTAGAGGAAGTTTACAAGAATGAACAAAAGGGTTGACGTGTGAGGTGTGTTTGATGACTCTGGGCCTGTATTCACTGACGTTTAGAAGAATGAGGTGGATCTCATTGAAACCTACTGCATATTAGGTAGAGTTATAGAACATAGAATAGTACAGCACAGTACAGGCCCTTCTGCCCACAATGTTGTGCCGACCCTCAAACTCTGCCTCCCATATAAGCCCCCACCTTAGATTCCTCCATATACCTGTCTAGTAGTCTCTTAAACCTCACTAGTGTATCTGCCTCCACCACTGACTCAGGCAGTGCATTCCACGCACCAACCACTCTCTGAGTAAAAAACCTTCCTTTAATATCCCCCTTGAACTTCCCACCCCTTACCTTAAAGCCATGTCCTCTTGTATTGAGCAGTGGTGCCCTGGGGAAGAGGTGCTGGCTATCCACTCTATCTATTCCTCTTATTATCTTGTACACCTATATCATGTCTCATCTCATCCTCCTTCTCTCCAAAGAGTAAAGCCCTAGCTCCCTTAACCTCTGATCATAATGCATACTTTCTAAACCAGGCAGCATCCTGGTAAATCTCCTCTGTACCCTTTCCAATGCTTCCGCATCCTTCCTATAGTGAGGTGACCAGAACTGGACACAATACTCCAAGTGTGGCCTCATCAGAGTTTTATAGAGCTGCATCATTACATCGCGACTCTTAAACTCTATCCCTCGACTTATGAAAGCTAACACCCCATAAGCTTTCTTAACTACCCTATCCACCTGTGAGGCAACTTTCAAGGATCTGTGGACATGTACCCCGAGATCCCTCTGCTCCTCCACACTACCAAATATCCTGCCATTTACTTTGTACTCTGCCTTGGAGTTTGTCCTTCCAAAGTGTACCACCTCACACTTCTCCGGGTTGAACTCCATCTGCCACTTCTCAGCCCACTTCTGCATCCTATCAATGTCTCTCTGCAATCTTTGACAATCCTCTACACTATCTACAACACCACCAACCTTTGTGTCGTCTGCAAACTTGCCAACCCACCCTTCTACCCCCACATCCAGGTCGTTAATAAAAATCACGAAAAGTAGAGGTCCCAGAACAGATCCTTGTGGGACACCACTAGTCACAATCCTCCAATCTGAATGTACTCCCTCCACCATGACCCTCTGCCTTCTGCAGGCAAGCCAATTCTGAATTCACCTGGCCAAACTTCCCTGGATCCCATGCCTTTTGACTTTCTAAATAAGCCTACCGTGTGGAACCTTGTCAAATGCCTTACTAAAATCCATATAGATCACATCCACTACACTACCCTCATCTATATGCCTGGTCACCTCCTCAAAGAACTCTATCAGGCTTGTTAGACACGATCTTCCCTTCACAAAGCCATGCTGACTGTCCCTGATCAGACCATGATTCTCTATATGCCTATAGATCCTATCACTAAGAATCTTTTCCAACAGCTTTCCCACCACAGATGTAAGGCTCACGGGGTCTATAATTACCTGGACTATCCCTACTACCTTTTCTGAACAGGGGAACAACATTTGCCTCCCTCCAATCCTCCGGTACCATTCCCGTGGACAACGAGGACATAAAGATCCTAGCCAGAGGCTCAGCAATCTCTTCTCTCGCCTCGTGGAGCAGTCTGGGGAATATTCCGTCAGGCCCCGGGGACTTATCTGTCCTAATGTATTTTAACAACTCCAACACCTCCTCTCCCTTAATATCAGCATGCTCCAGAACATCAACCTCACTCATATTGTCCTCACCATCATCAAGTTCCCTCTCATTGGTGAATACCGAAGAGAAGTATTCACTGAGGACCTCGCTCACTTACACAGCCTCCAGGCACATCTTCCCACCTTTATCTCTAATCGGTCCTACCTTCACTCCTGTCATCCTTTTTTTCTTCACATAATCGAAGAATGCCTTGGGGTTTTCCTTTACCCTACTTGCCAAGGCCTTCTCATGCCCCCTTCTTGCTCTTCTCAGCCCCTTCTTAAGCTCCTTTCTTGCTTCCCTATATTCCTCAATAGACCCAGCTGATCCTTGCTTCCTAAACCTCATGTATGCTGCCTTCTTCCACCTGACTAGGTTTTCCACCTCACTTGTCACCCATGGTTCTTTCACCCTACCATTCTTTATTTTCCTCACCGGGACAAATTTATCCCTTACATCCTGCAAGAGATCTCTAAACATCGACCACATGTCCATAGTACATTTCCCTGCAAAAACATCATCCCAATTCACAGCCGCAAGTTCTAGCCTTATACCCTCATAATTTGCCTTTCCCCAATTAAAAATTTTCTTGTCCTCTTTGATTCTATCCTTTTCCATGATAATTATAAAGGCCAGGGAGCGGTGGTCACTGTCCCCCAGAAGCTCACCCACTGAGAGATCTGTGACCTGACCCGGTTCATTACCTAGTACTAGATCTAGTATGGCATTCCCCCTGGTCGGCCTGTCCACATACTGTGACAGGAATCCGTCCTGGACACACTTAACAAATTCTGCCCCATCTAAACCCTTGGAGCTAATCAGGTGCCAATCAATATTAGGGAAGTTAAAGTCACCCATGATAACAACGCTGTTATTTTTGCACCTTTCCAAAATCTGCCTCCCAATCTGCTCCTCTGTATCTCTGCTGCTACCAGGGGGCCTATAGAATACCCCCAGTAGAGTAACTGCTCCCTTCCTGTTCCTGACTTCCACCCATATTGACTCAAAAGAGGATCCTGCTACATTACCCACCCTTTCTGTAGCTGTAATAGTATCCCTGGCCAGTAATGCCACCCATCCTCCCCTTTTTCCGCCCTCTCTATCCCTTTTAAAGCACTGAAATCCAGGAATATTGAGAATCCATTCCTGCCCTGGTGCCAGCCAAGTCTCTGTAATGGCCATGGAGTTGACATGGAGAGGATGGAGTGGGGCGAGTCTAGGACCAGAGGGCACAGCCTCAGCAGGACATCCATTTAGAACAGAATTGAGGAGGAGTTTCTTTAGCCAGAGGGTGGTGAATCTGTGGAATTTATTGCACAGGTAGCTGTGGAGGCCAAGTCACTGGGTATATTTAAAGCAGAGGTTGATAGGTTATTGGTTAGTCAGGGTGTCAAAGCTCATGGGAAGAAGGCAGGAGAATGGGGTTGCGACGGATAATAACTCAGCCATGATGTGCAGACTCAATGGGATGAATTACCTGATTCTAGTCCCATGTTTTAAGGTCTTAAGGTTTATATGTTGTGTGAGGAAACAGTATTGGACATACCACACAAAATCTGTTCCATGTAGTTCTTTTGTGCTCTGGGTAGCCCAGATGATGTTGAGAAATTTGAAATCTCCCACTAATATCTCCCAACTATTTTAACAGTGAGTTCTTCAAAGAAGATGGTGGGTTGAAATAAAATCAAGAGTCGGGAAATGGCAGAGATTTTAAAAGCATTTTTTATGTCAATCCTCATTATTCAGACCTTGGAGAACTTGTGGACTCAGTTATCCAGTCTGCAGGAGTGAGTAAATCACCAGGTTATGAATGAAATGTATCAAAGACATTTGTTTAAAACTTAATTCACCTTGACACTTCAAAAAGAAAAGGATTTCTGGTGATTTTTTAAAAGTCTTATAAGTAAGGAAGATCTGCTGGGAACTATGTGTTATGACAGTGATTCAAGGAACATTGGAATTTAATTTAATTGGTTTGGCACAACACTGTGGGCCGAAGGGCCTGTTTCTGTGCTGTACTCTTCTATGTTCTATGCTCTGTACTCTCCCTGGGATCATTCTTGTGAAAGTCCTCTGGACCTTCCCAACCTCTCAAGTTAGGTTAGCTGGCCTAAAATTTCCTATCTTTTCCCTTCCTCCCTTCTTAAAGAGTGGAGTGACATTTGCAATCTTCCAGTCCTCTGGGACCATGGCAGAATCAAGTGATTCTTGAAAGATCATGACAAATGCAAACCAATATCTCTTCAGCAACCTCTCTCAGGACTCTGGCATGTAGTCCATCTGGCCCAGGTGACTTATCCACCTTAAGATCTTTGAGTTTGGCTAGCACATTTTCCTTTGTAATAGCAATGGCACTCACTCCTGCTTGCGGATCTCTAGCACACTGCTAGTGTCTTCCACAGAGAAGACAGATGCAAAGAACCCATTAAGTTCATCTGACATTTCTTTGTCAATGAAGGTAGATGCAGTGAGGTTCTTCTGGTTTGTGTGGCTGGAGTGAGAGGACTTTCTTGCAGGACTAGTAGTCATCTATTTGGAAATGAGACAAAGAGAAATTTCTACATTCAAAGTGTCATTCATCTTCCAGAATTCTCTACCTCAACAGAGTGTGGATGTGTTAGGAATATAAAATGCAACAACTGTGTATGATTTAATGACTTAACTCACTGTCAAAAATGTAAAATAACAGATGTTTTCATCTAGTCCCAGGCAACTCAAAATTATACAACTTATGGAGGAAAGACAAACAATTCTTAAAAATGTGGAAACATATATTGAAATATCATTCAAAATGCTGGAGGAACCAGCAGTTCAGGCAGCATCTATGGAGAGGAATAAACAGTTGATGTCCTTCATCAGGATTTGTTCCCCTGAGTAGATGCTGCCTGACCTACTGAGTTGCTCCAGCATTTTGTGTGTGTTACCCTGGATTTCCAGCATCTACAGTATCTCTTGTGTCCTCTGAGATATTGTATTACCAGCAATGATGACTGGTAGGTGCTTTGGCTACGGTAAATTTCCCTGGGAAGGGGTATGTAGGGGGGTAAACTGGGGAGAGGTATGTGTCACGCAGGTGAGAAACTGCTAGAAAGTTCAGCAGTCTAATGAACAAGGAGGCAATTAAAAGAGAGAGAGTACGGCGCAAGCTGAGACACGAGCTGTGAAGTCACCATGGTAACAGCTCAGAGCAGTTGAGTTAACAGACGCTGAAATTTTGGATGGATTATAAAAAGTTGATCCTTCGGTCTGATAACGACAGAGGAGACATGACACGAGAGAACTAGGGAAGCTACCCAAGAAACCACTGGTGGAGTTTAAGACCACCACGAGGTTGGAGGCCACAAACCGATTACTTTCGACCCCTGATTACCAGTGTGGGTAAGAGCTTGCCTGTGGGGGTCTGCTGTTGGTGAACCCGTGCCGTGGGTTAGTAGACCGTTCCCTTGAAGGGGTTCTGTCCATCTGTGTCTGTGTGGGGGTCACATGAAGTGACTCTGAAGACTTTGGAAGCAAGAACAGCTAAAGCTGCCAACTTGAACATCAACTCAATTAACCCCCTCTCTCTCCATCAATTCAACTCGACACATCACAAAGTGAACTGAACTGCTTAAACCTACCTGACACCATAAGATTGATATCTGCCTCCTGGACTATTATTTATTTTTATTTTTGTATCCACACATACATTTATGGATATGTATGTATATATATATATATATATATAAAATAGTTTATAAACTGTATTGTATTATTCAGTTTAATGATATTAAATTGTAATTAATTTATAGTAGTAATAAATATAGTCTTAATTTATAGTAAACCAGACTCCGGAGCTGTTCCATTTCTACTGGTCCTTTTCAACCCATCATGGGGTTTGTGACATATGTAGCAGAGTCAACCAGAGAGGGGTATGTGGAGGGGTAAACCAGGCTGAGTGTTGGATAAAATGCAATGCATACAAAGTGTTGGCAGAAATCAGCAGGTCAGGCAGCATCTATAGATGAAGGGATGTGATTACTTGGAGCATGTGAGTGAACTCTGTTGCTAGGAGATTTGCAGCTATCCACTCTGTTACACCACATGTTCTGGTCCGAATACCCAAGTAGTGGAGTGATATTTGATTTGGTTTGTTGCAGCAGTAGTGGAGGACTCCCTCTATCCAGGTCACGCTGTCTCCTTGCTTCTCTAGCGTTGGACAGGAGCCTCAGGTCCCACATCACCAGGTTCAGGAGCAGTTATTACCCCTCAACCATCAGGCTCCTGAATCAGCGTGCGTAACTTTACCCACCTCAACCCATTGACTCACTTTCAAGGACTCTTTACAACTCACGTTCTCGGTGTTATTTATTTTTTTCCACAATGGTTGTTTGTCAGTCTTTGTCGATTATAGTTTTTTAAAAATAGTTTCTATTGTATTTCTTTATTTTCCCGTGGATGCCTGCAAGGAAACGAATACAGGTAACAGATACGTGTTCTGATAATACATTTTCAGTCCGAAAGGAAGCGTTTTCTATGAAGTTTACTTTACAGACGTAAACCTTAATGTGTGAAAACTTTTGTGATGAGAGTCTTTAACGAGGATGTCTTGGACCCAAATGCTGGAGTATCGGAGGCAGGGATCGAGACTCTGAACGCAAAACAGAGACTAGACGAAATCACGAGTAGGCTAATGATGAGCACTGAACCTCACTTCAGGTGCTCCTTAAACGCTCAACCCTTGGCGCCTGAAACCTGATTGCGAATTAGCGGGACTGTCTTGAATGTTTAAGGAGACCGCCAGCTATCCACACTCCGGGGAGCGAGCGCGTCTACACCCCGGAAGCTGGCGCGGAGGGGTGCGTGTCGTAACGACCCTTACACGTAAGAGTTAAAATCTACGCTGTCAGCAGGTTTTGTTTAAAAAGACGCCGCACATTCCGCTTTTCCAAGTCTTTGCGTGATTTTTCATTACACTGACCATCCCTGCCGTTCAGCTGAAATAGTTTGCAATCAGTAGAGCTCCCTCGAAATGCGCTTGTGCTCTGAAACCCCTGAATGTACCGGGCACCACACTAACCGGTGCTGGCACTCGGTTACATGCGGGCTCTTTATCACTAACGCTGCTAAATACCACTAGGGAAATGGGTGCCTTGTCTAAGCCGTAAGGTTCCAAAGGACAGCCAAATTGATGGTGCTCTTCCCCAGTCGTGGACAAATAATTGGAATTTGAATGAAAAGTTAGAGATGTGGCTGAGTTTCAGATTGGTAATTATTGTTGAACAGATAATTAAGACCAGGGACAGCAAGATTCTGACCATCAATTGCAGCTTTATTTACCCATCTTGTCTTTGAGGACCTGCAGTGCCTTGTTGTGGGTGTTGGCTATCTGCTCAATCTGGTCTTAATCTTTTGGTTTTGGGAATGACACCCAGCTGCCTATTGATTTCACTCTGCATTTCCTTTTCAAATCATACAACCAGATTAGGGATACGCAATTTGAAAGGTAATATTTCAAAGCTAGCTTACAGATCAGTCACATCTGAATCAGCAAAGAATTATTCTGCAGGATACATTACTCTGAGCTGCAATGTATTGAGCCCAGATGGACCTAAAAGAGCAAAATGTACAACAGAGTTCCGATGAAGGGTCTCAGTCGGAAATGTCACTGTTTATTCCTCTCCATAGATACTGTACTGCCTGACTTGCTGAGTTCCTCCAGCATCTTGTGTGTGTTGCTCTGGATTTCCAGCATCTGCAAAATCTTCTGTGTTTAAAATGTATGACAGAATTAATTTTTTAATGATAAAGTTGAGCTTTATTTGTCACTTGTGCCTTGAAACATCAAAACATATAGTGAAATGTGTCAAAAGACCATCCCAGTCCGGAGATGTGCTGAGGGCAGCTCGCGTCTGTCACCAGGCTTCCAGCACCAACATGGAGCAGCATATCCACAACTTACTAACCTTAACCTGTTCATCCTTGGGACGCGGGGGAGGTGTGGAGCACCTGGAGGAAACTCACACAGGGGGAACGTACAACTCCTGACAGACTGCAGCAGCAATTGAACCCAGATCCCTGGTGCTGTTAAACATTATGCTAGCCACTACACTACCATGCCACACATATTTTAAACAAAAAGAATGTGCATAGGTATTTTTAAATAGAAAGGTCATCCAAAATTACATTCAAATGCACAATCGGCCATGGCTTGCAGAGAATGGCAGCAAACGGCACAGAGAGTTGGACCATGGTAAACGTTTCCCAACAGTCTGTGGGTTTGGCCCTGACTGCCTGGGATCAGGGAAACATTGGCCAACTTCATCCACTGAGTCTCAGTCACCGCATCCTGCATTGGGGATTGCCCCTCAATCAAAATTAGATTAAATTCAAACCCCAAACATGTCGTATAAAATGCAAATATGGGCAAGTCATTAAATCGCAGGGCAAGTCATTAAATCACAGGGCAGTTGTCGCAGTGTGACGAGAATACACATAAAATTAAGATGTTTGCTGGCCTAGGTTAGCATCAGTGACATCAGTAAGTGGTCTGCCACCTGCCCTCAGGGGAAGGAGAGATAAGGAACAATGGAGCAGCGTCTGGAGATGTGTAATGAAGGGACGGGGGAGAGAGAGCTGTCTGGAGCGGCTCCCCCCTTTGAACCTTGAACTGTTTGAAGTGATGGACAGGCGATACCCCAGCAGGGGGATAAAAAGGGACAGGTTCGCTAAGGCAGGACACACACGACACCCGAGGTAACGAGACCCTGGAAGCGGTACGCCTCTCACGAGTCGGTGAGAAGTATCAGACAACGCCCGGGGTGGAAAGGTACAATCAGCGGGAACCCGGTGTGTGCCCGCCCTTGCCTGGGTGCCGGGTTCACTGCAGAGGATCGACCGCATCTGGAGGAGGGGTCACAGTTGGTGACCTCAGGTGACATCACCAAGGACCCGCCCAAAAGCTGCTTGTGAGCCATCTCTCCGGTCTGTGAGTGAAGCCGTGTCTGAATGATCAGTTGTTCCTGTTCTATCTCTCTCTTCCCCCACGTTGTCCATCGCCATGGCAACGATTACTGCGAACTGAACTACTAAACTGGACTGAACTTTGAGTCACTTTGAAATTTGGTCATTTACCCCTAGACAACGATAGAGCTTGATTGATGCTGTTATCTTAATTCGGTGCACATGTGTGGTTATCATTGTTGAACTGTTGCATTTATTATCCTTTCGATTACTGTGTTGCTTGTTTCTTTAATAAAACTTTCTTAGTTCTAGTACTCCAGACTCCAACTGAGTGATCCATTTCTGCTGGTTTGGCAACCCAGTTACGGGGTACGTAACAGCAGTCACCCACTTTGTGGTACAATGTTAACACGTTAATATTTTAAAAGAGAGGAAATGCATGCTGGAAACATTGCTCAATCCAGAATTGTTGGTTGCAGGATTTGAAGAGCCAGTGTGATGTGAGATGAGCAGTGAACGGTTCTCATAAAGCTCACTGTTCTCCCTCCCCTCACACACAGCATTGAGATAGAGAGCCATACAGAACAGAAACGGGACCTACAGCCCAACTGTATTCAGTGTGCACACACTGCAAAGCTCTTTTACACTGCAAAAAATCAAACCCAGGTTCATAAAGAAGGCACGATACAGGCCTTTGCGTTCTTAATCTCTGCAGATTCAGTACTTCCATAAGTCTATAAGACGTAGGAGCAGAATTAGGCAAATTGGCCCATTGAGTCTGCTCTGCCATTCGATCATGGCTGATTTTTTTCCCCTCCTCAGCTCCACTTCCCAGCCTTCTCCCTGTAACCTTTGATGCCATATCCAATCAAGAAACTATCAAGCTCTGCCTTAAATACACCCAACGACCTGACCTCCACAGCTGCACGTGGCAACAAATTCCATAGATTCATCACCTTCTGGCTAAAGAAATTCTCTATTTTAAATGGACACTCCTCTTTCCTGAGGCTGTGCCCTCTTGTCCTAGACTCTCCCATTGTGGGAAACAACCTTTCCACATCTACTCCGTCTGGGCCTTTCAACATTTGAAAGATTTCAATGGGATCCCCCAGCATCCTTCTAAATTCCAGCGAGTACAGACCCAGAGCTATCAAATATTCCTCATATGATAACCCTTTCATTCTCGGAATCATCCTTGTGAACCTCCTCTGGACCTTCTCCAATGCCAGCACATCTTTTCTAAGATGAGGGGCCCAAAACTGTTCACAATACTCAAGGTGAAGCCCCACCAGTGCTTTATAAGGCCTCAACATCACATCCCCGCTCTTGTTTTCAAGACCTCTTGAAATGAATACAAACATAGCATTTTCCTTCCTCACCACCGACTCTACCTGCCCAGTCAACATTTTAGGTGTCTGGACAAGGACTCCCAAGTTCCTCTGCATCTCAGATTTTTGGATTTTCTCCCCATTTAGAAAATAGTCTACACATTTATTTCTACTACCAAAGTGCATGACCATGCATTTTCCAACATTGTACTTCATTTGCCACTCTCTTGCCCATTCTCCTAATCTGTCTAAGTCCTTCCACATTCTACCTGTTTCCTCAAAACTATCTGCCCCTCCACCAATCTTCGTATCACCTGCAAACTTGGCAACAAGGCCATCTATTCCATCAACTAAATCATTGATATACAGGCTAAAAAGAAGTCATCTTAATCTTTGCAACACACATCAAAGTTGCTGGTGAACGCAGCAGGCCAGGCAGCATCTCTAGGAAGAGGTACAGTCGACATTTCAGGCCAAGACCCTTCGTCAGGACTAACTGAAGGAAGAGTTAGTAAGAGATTTGAAAGTAGGAGGGGGAGGGGGAGATGCAAAATGATAGGAGAAGACAGGAGGGGAAGGGATGGAGCCAAGAGCTGGACAGGTGATTGGCAAAGGGGATATGGGAGGATCATGGGACAGGATGCCCAGGGAGAAAGACGTGGGGGGGGGGAACCCAGAGGATGAGCAAGGGGTATAGTCAGAGGGACAGAGGGAGAAAAAGGAGACAGAGAGAAAGAATGTATGTATATAAATAAATAACGGATGGGGTACGAGGGGGAGGTGGGGCATTAGCGGAAGTTAGAGAAGTCAATGTTCATGCCATCAGGTTGGAGGCTACCCTGACGGAATATAAGGTGTTGTTCCTCCAGCCTGAGTGTGGCTTCAGCTTTACAGTAGAGGAGGCCGTGGATAGACATGTCAGAATGGGAATGGGATGTGGAATTAAAATGTGTGGCCACTGGGTGATCCTGCTTTCTCTGGCGGTCTGAGCGTAGGTGTTCAGCAAAGCTGTCTTCCAGTCTGCGTCGGGTCTCGCCAATATATAGAAGGTCACATCGGGAGCACCGGACGCAGTATATCACCCCAGCCTACTCACAGGTGAAGTGTCGCCTCACCTGGAAGGACTGTTTGGGGCCCTTAATAGTGGTAAGGGAGGAAGTGTAAGGGCATGTGTAGCACTTTTTCCGCTTACAAGGATAACGGATTCTATATATTGGCGAGACCTGACGCAGACTGGGAGACCGCTTTGCTGAACACCTACGCTCTGTCCACCAGAGAAAGCAGGATCTCCCAGTGGCCAAACAACAGGAATTCTGCAGATGCTGGAAATTCAAGCAACACACATCAAAGTTGCTGGTGAACGCAGCAGGCCAGGCAGCATCTGTAGGAAGAGGTGCAGTCGACGTTTCAGGCCGAGACCCTTCGTCAGGACTAACTGAAGGAAGAGTGAGTAAGGGATTTGAAAGTTGGAGGGGGAGATCCAAAATGATAGGAGAAGACAGGAGGGGGAGAGACAGAGCCAAGAGCTGGACAGGTGATAGGCAAAAGGAGATACCAGAGGATCATGGGTCAGGAGGTCCGGGAAGAAAGACAAGCGGGAGGGGGACCCAGAGGATGGGCAAGAGGTATATTCAGAGGGACAGAGGGAGAAAAAAGAGAGTGAGAGAAAGAATGTGTGCATAAAAATAAGTAACAGATGGGGTACGAGGCCACACATTTTAATTCCACATCCCAATCCCATTCTGACGTGTCTATCCACGGCCTCCTCTACTGTAAAGATGAAGCCACACTCAGGTTGGAGGAACAACACCTTATATTCCGTCTGGGTAGCCTCCAACCTGATGGCATGAACATTGACTTCTCTAACTTCCGCTAATGCCCCACCTCCCCCTCATACCCCATCCGTTATTTATTTTTACACACACCTTCTTTCCCTCACTCTCCTTTTTCTCCCTCTGTCCCTCTGACTATACCCCTTGCCCATCCTCTAGGTTCACCCCCCCCCTTGTCTTTCTCCCCGGGCCTCCCGTCCCATGATCCTCTCGTATCCCCTTTTGCCTATCACCTGTCCAGCTCTTGGCTCCATCCCTCCCCCTCCTGTCTTCTCCTATCATTTCGGATCTCCCCCTCCCCCTCCCACTTTCAAATCTCTTACTCACTCTTCCTTCAGTTAGTCCTGACGAAGGGTCTCGGCCTGAAATGTCGACTGTACCTCCTCCTAGAGATACTGCCTGGCCTGCTGCATTCGCCAGCAACTTTGATGTGTGTTGCTTGAATTTCCAGCATCTGCAGAATTCTTGTTGTTTTCATCTTAAACTTTGTCACACCTCTACAGATGCACACTGGAGAGTATCCTGACTGGTTGTATTATGAACTCGTATGGAAATACAAATACCCAGGAATGGAGGGGTATTCAGAAGTTGCTGGATGCAGCCCAGTCCATCACAGGAAAGCCTCCCCATTATTGAACACATCTATATGGAGCATCAAGGACCCCACCACCCGGGCCATGCTCTCTTCTCGCTGCTGCCGTCGGGAAGGAGGTACAAGAACCATAGGTCCAAAGCCACCAGGTTCAGGAACAATTATTAGCCTACAGCCACCAGGCTCCTGAGCTGGCATGGATAACTTCACTTACCTGAATCTACAGACTCACTTTCACTTCCCTACAACTCATGATCTCAGTGTTATTTGTCCGTCTGTCTGAATATCTAATCTAACTATCTAGTTTTACACAATTTGTCTCCTTTTGCACATTGATTGCTTGTCAGTCTTTGTTTATGTATGGTTTTCCATAAATTCTATTGAATTTCTTCATTTTTCTGCAAATGCTCACAAGAAAATAAATCCCAAGGCAGTACGTGGTGGCATAAATGAATTTTGACAATAATTTTACTTTGAACTTTGAGACTTGGTGATCACTTTGAAGAGAGCACTTGCACTCAGTCCGTAGGAGTGACCTCGGGCTCTAGTCCCGTTCCGATCTAATTCTCTGTTCTACTCCCACTCTGACCTCTGTGTGTATGTGGCCTCCATCACTGCTGCAACAAGACCAACTCAAGCTCATGGAACAAGTCCCCATCTTTCATCTGGGGGCATTGTAGACTGTAGTAATCGACAGTGAACCCACCATCTTTAGATAGTTTATCTGTGTTTTTGTTTGTATCTAGACCTGCCATCTCTCTCTTCCCTTTAATTTGTCTTGTCAGTCATAATGCAGGGTATGAATACAGAAGTTTGACAATTCCTTCTCCCCCAGTGATGCTGCTTAACCCATAGAATGTCACAGCCAATTGTTCGTTTCTCTGCACTGTTGGCCACCTTCCTTTCCCCTTCTCTCAGAGTACAGCACAAGAACAGGCCCTTCGCCCACAGTGTTGTGTCGCATCAATTGAATTATGAACAAATGGCCAACTAAACTCATACTCTCTGCCCACACCATGCCTATTTCCCTTACATTTATGTGCTTATCTAAACATCTCTTAAAAGTCTTTAATATATATCTGTTTCCACCACCCTCCCAGGTAGCGTGTTCCCGGCACCCATCACACCCTGTGTAAAATCCTTCTTTGAAATCCTTTGTTAAGGGGCCTCATACTGAGTGACGGGCTGTACTCAAAGGGCCTGTCCTATAATGAAAGCAGAAGCTGCTGGGAATTCATGCTCCTTGCTGTGTTTCAATGGTTTCCCTCCTGTGCAGTTTCAGCATCTCCGAGGAAATTTCCACTGTTATCCCACGGGATAATTTCAAGCCCAAGATGTTGTCTTCATTGAGTTAAATATGGTGGATGTTGTGCATTGACTGATATTGCTATCTAGTTGATAATATCTGAGTGCATTGTGCAAAATCAGAAATAATTTCATTATCAATACAGCTATATTTCATTCGGAGTTTGAGGAGATTTGGTCTGTCACCAAAGACACTTGCAAATTTCTACAGATGTACCACGGAGGGCATTCTAACTGGCTGCATCACCGTCTGGTACGTGGGGGCGGGGGCACGGAACTGGATCAAAATAAGCTGCAGAAAGTGGTAAATTCAGCCAGCTCCATCATGGGTGACAGCCTCCCCAGCATCCAGGACATCTTCAAGGAGTGGTGCCTCAGAAAGGCACATCTACCATTAAGGACTCTCATCATCAGGTCATGTCCTCTTCTCACTGTTACCATCAGTGAGGAGGTACAGGAGCCTGAAGGCACACACTCAACGATTCAGGAACAGCTCCTTCCCCTCTGCCATATGATTTCTGAATGGACTTTGAACCCATCAACTCCTCTATCTCACTACTTTTTTTCTCTTTTTCACTATATATATGTATATGTATATACACACACACACTTCTTACTGTAATTTGCAGTTTTTTTTAATAATGTATTGTAATGTACTGCTGTCACATAACAGAGCAAATTTCACAGCATATGCCAGTGATAGAAAACCTGATTCTGATTCTGAATAGTTCTATTACAAGTAAAGTATTTTCAGTTTGGGTTGACAATGTGATGATTTAATAAAGAATTGATCATTTATTTCTCTGTTGATCATTGTTGAAGCATTCAGAAACTGTGATTACACCCATATTTTTCATGTTTTAGACAAGATCAATGTGACGGTTTTGATTGACCGCTTTCTGTGAAGGTGTTACCAAGGTGAACAGGATCTTCAGCTTGGGCTATTAGAGCATGGTAGGACCATCAGAACCCATGATAGATCATATCCCGATCCTCCTCCGGCTCATTCATTGGCTCATAAGGTAAGACCATCGGCAAGCGATGTGCCTGAAGACTTAAAGCTTCAGCTGGTTGGTTCATCCTCGGCAGAAGGTCCTGTTGAAGAAAATCTGAACCATGATGGATCATATCCCGATCTTCCTCCGGCTCGTTCATTGGACTCTCACGCAGATCCTCAGGCTGGAGTTGGCGTTGAGGATTATCTGGGACTCTAGGATAGATCCAGTTCTGATCCTTCAACTGATCAGGAGACGGAACATCCTCTGAATGGGATTTCTGAAGCATGGGAACAAAAGGATATGGAAATGTAATGTAAATGAAGGGCTAGATGTCATTGCGAACTAGCACATTATTCCTCAACATGGATCTTGAATATCCAGCTGCCAATTGCATTCCTACAGGCTGTAGGAATTCTGAGGAAATACAAACTTTATGATTCAAAGTCAGTTTAATTCTAACACACTTGACACAGATTGGAGTTAAAATCAGAATAGTATTCCAAAGGGCACAAAGCAACATGGAGTTAAAATGTCACAGTAATGGAACAGGTTGTCCTGATCTGAGTAGGGGTTTGTAAAATATTCTTGTGGCAGTTTAGATGGTCTTGTGCTCATGACAGGCATGGGATAATCCAGCGTTAATAATTAGTGTATGCACTTACTCTCCAGATTATAAACCTTCTGATAGGTAAATACGGACTACAGAGACATGAATACCTTGTCCACTTATAAAATAACTATCTTTAGCTGAATAATATCAATAAATTATACACTCAGCAGCTACACTATTAGCTACCTCCTGTACCTAATTAAGTGGCCACTCAGTGTATGTTCATGGTCTTCTGGTCCTGTCGACCATCCTCCGCAAGGTTCAACGTGTTGTGCATTCAGAGATGCTCTTCTGCACACCACTGTTGTAACATGTGGTTATTTGAGTTACTGTCACCTTTCTGTCAGTTTGAACCAGTCTGGCCATTCTCCTCTGACCTCTCTCATTAGCAAGGTGTTTTTGCCCACAGAACTGCCACTCACTAGATTTCTTTTAGTTTTCCAGACCCTTCTTTGTAATCTCTAGAGTCTGTTGTGAGTGAAAATTCCGGGAGATCAGCAGTTTCTGAGTTACTCAAACCACCCCATCTGGCACCAACAATCATTCCATGATCAAGGTCACTTAGATCATATTTTTTCTCATTTTTATGTTCAGTCTGTACAACAACTGAACCTCTTGACCATGTCTGCATGCTTTTATTCATTGTTGCTGCCACATGATAGGCTGATTAGATGTTTGCATTAACGAGCCTATGCCCTGGTGTACCTTATAAAGTGGCCACTGACTGTGCTAGTTTGCATTCCATGTACCCTGAACAGGAAAACATGGAACAGAGCTTGCAGAAAAATCACAGTCTTAAATCCCTTACAAAAGAGTGTAATAGCAACTATCTACAACTTGATCATGAAAACCCCTTCGGGTATATCTGATAAAATAAAGAATGAATGGGAATGAGAACTTCAATTAAGTATATCCATAGAAGAATGGGAAAAGATTCTTAAATTAGTTAATACTTCTTCAATGTGTGCTAGACATACTTTAATATAATTTAAAGTGGTTCATAGAACATATATGTCAAAAGATAAACTAGCCTGTTTTTATTCCCATATAAACCCTACGTGTGATAGATGTAACTCTAAGCTTGCTTCTTTAACCCATAGGTTTTGGTCCTGCCCTCTTTTGAAAAAATATTGGAAAGACATCTTCGATATTGTTTCATCAGTTTTACATATTGATTTACAACTCCATCCTATTACTGCAATTTTTGGATTACCAATGATTGATTCTACTTATTTATCATCTTCAGCCTTCCGTTTGATAGCATTTGTTATGCTGATGGCCAGAAGATCCATTTTATTTCAATGGAAAGATTTTGATCCTCCTACTACACTTCAATGGTTTTCTCAAACTATAGCTTGTTTAAACCTAGAAAAAATTAGGAGTGGCACGGTTAATTCTTCGATTAAATTTGAGGAAACTTTTATTCAATATTTCCATACATATGACTTAAGTTGATTTTTTTTTGGAATCCTTTTTCCTAATACTTAATTTTGTTAATTTTGTTAACAATGTTTTGTTTTCTGTTTAGTTTAGGGGATTTTTGTTTTTTTTTCTTGAAAAAATCTTTTGAACTTGTTCCTTTTTCAATTATCAAGAGATCGGGTGGACTTGTCTGGATATGATATTTGGAACTAATGTTTGTATATATTATTGGTATTATTGTAATCCTGTTCTCTTGGTATTGTTATTATTGATATGTTCATTTAACTGATTATAATGCAATAAAAAGATTTGAAAAGAAAAATCACAGTCATCATCACATTACCAAAAATTTAATTTTAATGATGGCATTACCACACATAGACTTTAACTTGTTATCAGAATCATAAATTCTACATATACAAGCTTTACGATTGGGTGAGGTAGAAAAGTAAAGTATCCTCGGTTTAATCTTTAATTTAAATGGGCATGTTCTCTGGTCATAAGTGGGTGCCGCAGTGCTGTAGCAGTTAGAGTGTTGGTGTCAGAGTTCAATCTCTGTAAGGATCCCTGTGGAAAAGCATGAGTTTTCACTGGGTGCTCTGGTTTCCTCCACAGTCCAGGGCTGTACCGGGTTGGTTAATTAGTCATTGTAAATTGTCTTGTGATTGAACGAGGGTTAAATAGGTGGGTTGCTGGGCAGTAGACTCATTGGGTCAAGAGAGCCCATTCTGTACTGAATAGAATAATTCATGGCAGGCTTTGCTAGGGATGTGGGATATGGCTCTGATTTTACCCCTGTTGCTATCATATGGCTGATTAATATACAAACTGTCAAAGAAAACATAGATCACAGGGGAACTAAACAATTTGGGGCCCATACCTGGAACCAATAACTGTAAAACTCAGATATGATTAATAATAAAATATTACCAATGGTAAATTGACAAATTACAGCGAGGAAGAGGAAGTTTGGGTGTTGTCGACTTTGCAATGTCTGTGTTTAATCCCACTTAACTGACTTGGTGCCGGTCAGTCCAAGAACGAAATCTGAGCTAGAGCAATGATGATTCAGCAGATGGTCACAGACTTCTCTAGCTATGGACAAGGGTTCTTACATTTCTTTGGCATGTTGTAACAATTAACTTTACTTCTTGGAAATCAATGATAACTCCAGTTCCTACAGCCATGACCTTTACCAGATTTAAATGAAAGTGATGCAGGCATCTCACCTTCCTTGTTAATTTTAGAAGTTTGGTGCCTACGATCTGTGGTGGTGTTGTGGATAGTGTTGAAGGTTGTCAAGGGTAACATTGATAGGACACAGAGTTGGACTGAGAAGTGGCAGATGGAATTCAACCCAGAAAATTATAAGGTAATTCACTTGGGAAGGACGAATTTGAAGGCAGATACAGGGTTAATGGCATGGTTATTAGCAGTGTTGAAGATCAGAGGGACCTTGGGGTCAGTGTCTATAGCTCCCTCAAAGTTGCCATGTAAGTTGATAAGGTTGCTAAGAAGGCATGTGGTGTGTTGACCTTCATTCATAGGGGCATTGAGATCAGGAACTGTGAGGTAACGTAGCTCTATAAAACTCTGCTAGACCACATTGTGTTCAGTTCTGGTCATTATAGGAAGGATGTGGAAGATTTAGACGGTGCACAGTTAACTTACCAGGATGCCGCCAGATTGGAGGGCATGTCTTATGAGGTTAGGTTGAGCGAGCTAGGGCGAGGGCTTTTCCCTTTGGAGCAAAAGAGGATGAGCGGTAACTTGATAGAGTGGTACAAGATGATAAGAGGCATAGACTGAGCCAGAGACTTTTTTGCAGGGCAGAAATGACTAGTATGAGGGGGCATAATTTTAAGGTGATTGGAGGAAAGTATAGGGGGGATGTCAAAGGTAAATATTTTACATAGAGAATGTTGGGAGCGTGGAACACCCTGCCAGGGGTGGCGGTAGAGCCAAATATATTAGGGACATTTAAATGTCCCTATATCTTAGACAGAAAAGTGGAGGTAAGGGTTAGTTTGATATTTGAATAGCTGAAAGATCGGTCCAACACTATGGGCCAAAAGGCCTGTGCTGTGCTGTTGTGTTCTATATCCTATGTTCCAACTCAGAACACTCAGGTCAGTGATCTGGAATAAGGTCTATTTATGCCCATCCAATGGTCTCACCTTCTAGTTTGACATGAATCTACAGCAGCTTTGCTCCCAGCTTCAGGCAGTCACTGGAATGCAACATTGGTGTTGGGAGATTTTCAGCCAAGTGTCCTGCAATATGCTGGAGATGCTGGGAACGCTGTACCAACACTCGGCTATAACGTGAAATAAAATGCTGTCGAGCATGGTGGACCTTTTAATCACATTTTCCATGTACATAAAAACCCAACCTTAGACATTCAGAGCTGAAAAAAGCCAAGTGACCTTACAAAATATCATGCCTGATCTACCTCAAAACTCATTTTCCTTCCACATCCTCAAATCTCTGGATTCCCCTTGTATATATCTAGCAACTGCCTGTTTTGAGTGCAATGACAGAGTGTTGAGCACGCCATGAGTTAGAGTTTTCCACAAGCCACCACTCTCTGAGTGAAGAAATTTCACCCCATTTCAGTTCTATTTGGCCTGCCCTTTATATTAAATCTCTGATGCTCGTCCTAGACCTTGAGGAGAAACATCCTCCCACAGTATTTTGCACAGTAGCGGAATTTTTGCATAGTAGGGGAATTAAAGGTTGTGGGGGAAAGGCAGGTCGGTGGAGATGGTGCCATGATCTTATTGAATGCTGGAGCAGCTCAAAAGGCCAAATGGCCTATCCCTGCTCCTACTTCTTATGTTCTTATGTAGCCTTCTAAGTCCCTTACATGTCTCATTGTGGTCAGCTTCCATTCTTCTAAACTCCAGAGTACACCCTTTGAAGTGCACTCAATCTTCTTCTTATATGACAGACCTGCCATCTCCAGAGTATCTGTTTCGGCCCTCTCACTACGGCAAGTAGAGGCAGATTGCACAGGATACTCCAGGAGATGCCTCACTGGTTGGTAAATTCTGGCTTTACCAGTGATGTCCACGTTCACAAAATTCACTCACAACTTTATCCTTGCCTTAGGTATTGGAAACATTCCCCTACGTGCCTTAATAGTTCAGCTTTTGGAGGGCTTCTGGGTACTGACTCATGCCTCACAATCTTCAAGGTCAAGCAAAATTCTTTGAACCTCATCTCTGAGCTTGTGTTTGAAGGAGGGCTGTGGTGTGCTCTAGTGATGGAGTATCTGATCGAGTTTGTGCTTATAGATGTTTTTGTTGACACAAAGTGGTAATTCAAATTCTATGCACATTTATTTTATACCATTGTGTAAAGAACTATGTGAAGCTAGATAGATCAGCTGGTTGATGGTGTCACAGCAACAATCTTGCTCTTAAAGTCAGCAAGACCAAGGAATTGATTGTGGACTTCTGGAAGGGGAAGTTAAGGGATCAGAAGTGAAAAGCGTAAGCAGTTTCAAGCTTCTGGGTGTCAACGTCTCTGAGATCTATACATATCCAGGGCCCAACATATCAATGCAATTATAAAGAAGGCACAACAGTGGCTATATTTCATTAGAAGTTTGAGGAGAATTGATATGTCACCAAATTGTCTCACAAATTTCTATAGATTTCTACGTTGGAGAGCGTTCTAAATGGTTGCGTCACTGTCTGGTGTGGAGGGGCCACTGCACAGGATCAGAAAAAAAAGTGGCAGAAAGTTGTAAAGAACCAATTCTGTCATGGGCACTGGCGTCCCTAGCATCAAGGAAAACTTCAAAAAGCGATACCACAAAAGGAGGCATCCTTCTTTAAGGACCTTCATGACGTGCCCCGCTTCTCATCGCTACCATCAAGGAGGAGGTACAGGAGCTTAAAGACACACATCAATGATTTAGGAACAGATTCTTCCCCTCTACCATCAGATTTATGAATAGATTATAAACCCATGAACACTACCTCACTATTTCCCTCCCTTTTTGCACAACTTATTTAATTTAATTTTCTTTTTTATATTTGCTTTTACTGTCATTTATAGTTTTTTATTATTATGTATTGCAATGTACTTTTGCAGCAAAAAAAATCGGTTCCACGAGATATACCAATGATAATAAACCTGATTCCGATTTGATTCTGAAACTACAAATGTCCTGTAAATAGGGATGTGAAAGAGGAAGTGGTAGAGTTGGGACAGGAGGATGAATACAGGGCCTCCTGCTGGAGGACTTTGCCCAATGGTGCAAGCGGAATCATCTGCAGCTCATCATCAGTAAGACAAAGAAGATGATGATGGACCTTAGGAAGGCTAATCATGCACTGCTCCCGGTTAATATTGATGTGAGGATCTGGATGTGGTGAGGACCTACAAGTACCTGGGGCTGCTTCTGAATGACAGATTTGAGTGGAGCACCAACACAGAGGCTGTGTACAAGAAGGGCCAGAGTCACCTCTACTTCCTGAGGAGACTGAGGTCCTTTGGAGTATGCTGGCCTCTCCCTCACATTTTCTACCTGTCTGTTGTTGCCAGTACAAACTTCTATGTGGTGATGTGCTGGGGCAATGGCATCAACACAGGTGATGCCAACAAGCTCAATAAACTGATTAGAAAGGCTGGCTGTGTTATAGGAGACAAACTAGACATATTGGAGGCTGTGGTAGAACAAAGGGCCCTACAGAAAATCCTGGCAATTCTGGACAATGTTTCTCACCCTCTGCACACCACCTTGGCTGAACAAAGGAGCATTTTTAGTAATAGACTAAGACAACAGTGCAGATGCAAAGAGTGCAATATGAGGTCATTTTTACTTTCGGCCATTAGGCTCTATACTGAGTCAACCTATAGCCGGGGAAGTGATCTTATAATCTTTGACTTGTAAATCTTGTACATTTTATTTTTAGGGTAACTTATTTTTATTCTTTCTTCCTTCTCTTCTAATATTTGTAAATCTGTGCACTTGGAATGCTACTATGCCACTGTAGTTTTCCTTTGGATCAATAAAGTATCTATATTTCTACAATTATAATGTTCATAGGATATTTAGACAGGCACTTGAACAGGTGAAAGATTAAGAGGGTATGGACCCAATGCGGGGAAACAGGAATAGCTCAAATAGACAATTTGTATGGCATGGACAAGTTGGGTTGAAGGGCCTATTGACAACTTGGCTGGCATGATAACTTAGTTGGGATGGACTAGTTGGTCTGAAGAGCAAATTGACAACTTGGTTGGGCCATAACAACTTGGCTGGCACGGGCAAGTGGGCCAAAGTGTCTATTGACAACTGGCTGGCATGGACCTGTTGGGCCAAAGGGCCTATTGACAACTTGGTTGGCATAGACAGGATGGGCTGAAGGGCCTATCTTCTTGATGTATAACTCTATAACTCTAAATATACAAGATATTTCATTCTATTCCCAGCATTCCATTAGAATAAATGCATGCAAATCCCTTAAAGAAATCTGCTACTTTCAATTCCTGGAGCAGAATATCACTCACCACAGGCAAGGCACTGACAGCTTGGAGAAGGAAGACCAATCCAATCACAGGAATAAAGATCCTAAAATTCAACAGAATACATTGAAACTGGAACAGCAACTACATTGGAACTGCAATGAGAAATCGTAGCTTCCTCATGCTAGCTACTTACTTTTATCTCACAGTTACTAACCGACACAGATTGTACTAATTATTACCATCAAGATACACAGGGTGAAGGTCTGGTGTCAAACTGTGAGACCTCACCTGGTCAGAGTCTGACACACAGGGAGAAGGGCTGGTATCAAACTGTGAGATCTCACCTGGTCAGAGTCTGACACACAGGGCTAGTTCAAACTGTGAGGCCTCACCTGAAACACAGGGTGAAGGGCTGTGAGGATTCTCTATCTCATCTTAGCAACAGGTACAAGGAAATTGCTGACTCGAATTCTGATCACACCCTGGGGCATCTGTATATGCTCAGTGAACCCCCTTGCTATCTCCCTGTTACTGTCAGGATGAGAGCTTATTAAGGCTTGCAGTGATGCCAACACCAGTTTAGATTTAGATCATTATAGCACAGTACAGGCCATTCGGTCCATAACGTTGTGCTGACCTGCTCTAAGGTTAATCTAAACTTTCCCTTCTAAATAGCCCGCCAATTTTCTATCATCCATGTGCCTATCTAAGTATTTTAAATGCCCCTAATGTATTGCCTCCACCACCATCCTGGCAGCACGTTCCATGCACCCTCCACTCTCTAAGTAAAAAACTTACCCCTGACATCCCCCTTACGCTTTCCTCCAATCATGTTAAAATTATGCCCCTTTGTATAATTCATTTCTGCCCTGGGAAAAAATCTCTGACTGTCTATTCTATCATGGGAGTTTCTGGGGGCAATTTGGAAGGTGCAGGAGAAATCCATCCCAAAGAAGAAGTATTCTAAATAACACAGACGAAATGCTAGAGGAACATAGCAGGCCAGGCAGCATCTGTGGAAAAGGGTAAACAATCGACGTTTCTGGCTGAGACTCTTCAGCAGCCCGCATTTCCTCTAGCACACTCTTCTGCATGTGTTACTTGGATTTCTAGTATCTGCAGATTTTCTCTTGTTCGTGGGGCGTATTCTAAAGGCAGTGTGGTGAGTGCTGACAAGGGAAGTCAAAGCCTACATCATAGCCAAAGAGAGGGCATATAATAGAGCAAACGTTAATGGGAAATTAGAGGCCTGGGAAACTTTTAAAAACCAACAGAAGGCAATTAAAACAGTCATAAAGAGGGAGAAGATGGAATACAAAAGTAAGCTAGCCATAATATTAAAGAGGATACCAAAAGTTTCTTCAGATAGATAAAGTGTAAAAGAGAGGCAAGAGTGGATATCGGACCACTGGAAAACGACGCTGGAGAGGTAGTAATAGGGGACAAGGAAATAGCAGCCAAAATGACTAGGTATTTTGCATCAGTCTTCATTGTGGAAGACACTAGCAGCATGCCAGAAGTTCAGGAGTGTCAGGGGACAGAAGTGTGTGAAGTTGCCATTACTAGGGAGAAGGTGCTTGGGAAACTGAAAGGTCTGAAGGTAGATAGGTCACCTGGACCAGATGATGTACACCCCAGTGTTCTGAAAGAGGTGGCTGAAGAGATTGTGGAGACGTTAGTAAGAAGATTCTGGCATGGTTCCGGACAACAGGAAATTTGAAAATATCACTCCACTCTTCAATGGGGAGAGAGGCTGAAGAAAGGATATTATAGGCCAGTTTGTCTGACCTCAGAGGTTGGGAAGATGTTGGAGTCAATTGTTAAGGATGTGGTTTCACTTGGAGGCACATGATAAAATAGTCCATGGTCATCGTGGTTTCCGCAAGGGAAAATCTGCCTGACACATCTGTTGGAATTTTTTGAAGAAATAACAAGCAGAATAGACGAAGGAGAATCGGTTGATGTTGTGTACTTGGATTTTCAGAAGGCCTTTGACAAGGTGCCACACATGAGGCTGCTTAACAAACTATGAGCCCATGGTATTACAGGAAGGATTCTAGCATGGCTGATTGGCAGGGGATGAAAAGTTGGAATAAGGGGAGCCCTTTCTTGTTGGCTGTTGGTGACTTGTGGTGTTCCACAGGGGTCTGTATTGGGACCGCTTCTTTTTACATTATGTGTCAATGATTGGATGATGAAATTGATGGCTTTGTGACCAAGATTGTGGATGATATGAAGATAGGTGGAGGGGCAGTTGACGTTGAGGAAGCACAAAGGCTGCAGAAGGACTCAGACAGATTAGGAGAATGGACAAAGAAGTGGCAGGTGGAATACAGTGTTGGGAAGTGTATGATCATGCACTTCGGTAGAAGAAATGAAAGCATAGACTACTTTCTAAACAGAGAGAAAATTCAAAAATCAGAGGTACAAAGGGACTTGGGAGTCCTTGTACAGGGATCCTGGAAGGTTAATTTGCAGGTTGAGATCGTGGTTAGAAGGGCAAATGTTAGTGTTCATTTTGAGAGTACAATATAAAAGCAAGAATGTAATGTTGAGGCTTAATTAAAGCACTGGTGAGGCCTCACTTGGAGTATTATGAGCAAGTTGTGCCCCTTATCTAAGAAAGGTTGTACTCACGTTGGAGAGGTTTACGAAAAAGATTCTGGGATTGAAAGGGTATTTCAAAGGAGTATTTGTTGGTTCTGGGATGGTATTTATTGGAATTCAGAAGAATGGGGGGGGTGGAATCTCATTGAAACCTATTGAATGTTGGAAGGTCTTGATAGAGTGGACATGGAGAGAAAGTTTCCTTTGGTGGGGAAGTCTAAGACCAGAGGACACAGTCTCAAAATTGAGGAATGTCCATTTAGAACAGAGATGAGGAAACATTTCTTCAGCCAGAGTGGTAAATCTGTGGAATTTGATGCCACAGGCCGCTGTGGAGGCCAAGTCATTGGGTATATTTAAGGCAGAGGTTGATAGATTCTTGATTTGTCAGGACATGAAGGGGTACAGGGAGATGCAGGAGCAGGGCCGGGAGGAAATTGGATCAGCATGGTGCAGCACCTTGATTGGACAAATGGCCTAATTCTGCTCCTGTATCTTACGGTCTTTTCACCTTGTATACCTCTGTCAAGTCACCTCTCATCCTCCTTCCTCCAAAGAGAAAAGCCCAAAAGCCCTCTTCTGATACGTACTGGGACAAAAGATGTAGAAGAGTGCATGGAGTATTTGTTATCACAGTGATATCTTTAAACAGTCTGCGTCAGGCAAGCTAAAATGGAAAGCACTGCCTTACTGTTTGTGTCTGCAGACTATAATTAACGATCTTTGCCGTAGTTATGAGTATTGTCGCTTCACAACCAATTTTAGACGGCAGTGGTCTGTTATGAAAAGCGAGAGCGGTGCGAGGACACAGCTGTCAGCTCGGAGTGTGATCCGGAATGCGAATTACAGCTTCCTTCTCGCGTTCATAGCCTTGTTTGTCTCGACAGAACAGCTCGGTGCGCATGGAAGATACGAAATTAATTTGAACATCACAGCACCGACTCGTACCTGAGGACGAGCAGTTTCACTAACGGAAGAGAAGGCTTCTCGGTAATTAAAGTGAAACCATTTATGCCGCTGGGCGCGTCATTAAATTCTTTCAAGACAAACTGATGAAGCAATTTCATCGTGCGCTCGTAAATAAAAAATAACAGCCAGATTAGAAACATATTCTGCGACATCCCGATCAATATTGGATTTGTATCCTTTGCCACTTGTAAAGGGAGTTCAAGCGGGTTATGTTTATAATAAAAACGTCTGAATAAAAACGTCTCCGCTTCGGACTACCACAGTCGCACACTGCGGCATTCCGCTGCTCAGTCTCGCATCTCCGCCGGGCCCTGAGCCACTGGGGCGGCGTGGTTCCCAACAATAAACACAACGCATTCTGCAGATCCAGAGCAACACACACACAATGCCGGAAGAATCCAGCAGGTCAGGCAGCATCTGTGGTGAGGAATTCGACGTTTCGAGCGAGACCCTTCATCAGGCCAAGTTGCCAGCGTCGAGGCTGGGGGACTTGTCCGCTGAGCTGATGACAGGACACGTGCAGTGCACATCCCGGGTGAACGCATCCCAATGGGAATGCTCAGTGGGCTGGTTGTTATCACCAAAATAAACCTTACACAGGAAATGAAAAAAGAGCATGTCTTTCTGAAACGCAAACAACAGGAATTCTGCAGATGCTGGAAATTCAAGCAACACACATAAAAGTTGCTGGTGAACGCAGCAGGCCAGGCAGCATCTCTAGGAAGAGGTGCAGTCGACGTTTCAAGCCGAGACCCTTCGTTAAATATACCCAATGCCTTGGCCTCTATAGCCATCTGTGGCAATTAGTTCCACAGATTCACCACCCTCTAGCTAAAAAAAATTCTTTCTCATCTCTGTTCAAAGGGGATGTCCTGTATAGTGAAGCTGTGCCCTCTGCTCCTAGACTGACCCACTATAGGAAACATCCTCTTCACATCCAATCAATCTCGGCCTCTCAGTGTTCAATAGGTTACAATGAGCTCCTCTTTCATCCTTCTAAACTCCAGCAAGTACAAGCCTTGAGCCATCAAACAGTCCTCACACGCAACCCTTTAACTCCTGGGATTATTCCTGTGAGCCTGCTCTGGACTCTCTCCATATTATCTATATTATTTATAACCATACACAACCAACACACAGAATCACAGTCAAGGCTAGTAGTTAAATACATTCCACAATTTCAAATTAACTAAATGGAAGCAACACACACACAAAATGCTGGAGGAACTTAGCAAGCCAGGCAGTATCTATGGACAAGAGTAAATAGTCAACGCAAATATTTCTTCTGCCTTATATATAATATAAGCATTAAATTCTTCCTACACAGTTGGTTTTGTCTAACTAGAGTGTCTTACGCAAAACTTCGGGCTTCGGAGAGCCTTTCTTGACTTGCTTTAAGAACGCTGTTACTGTTCCAACAATTTAAGGATAGTTCTTGTCCAGGAAACTTGCTTCCAGTTTATATCTGGAGACGGAACTCTTGAAACCAGGGTCAGGGTCAAATCATCTTGGCCAAACGGGAGAAGCAACTGGATGGCCTCAGTTTCATCCGGGAAACCGTGAGTTTTCTGGCCAGGACCTACAGCGAGATCGTTACACCAAAGACAACGGAAGAGAGAAGGGGGGCGATGATGAGGAAGGTATGGATGCTTGGAGTACAGGAGACCCTGGGGGATGTGCCTCTTGAAAATAGGTTCGCCCTCTTGGAAGCTGTTGGGACAGAAGATGATGCCAGCCTGAGAGGCGGATGGGTCTGCGAGTCAACAATTGGCGCTGAAGCGAAGCCGAGGAGACAGATGTCAGGTGAACATCCGGAAGTGGCGGTGCATGTCGGCACAAATGACGTGGGGGAAAAAGAGGAAAGACATTCTACAGCGTGACTTCAGATATCTCGGAAGAAGGTGGAAAAGCAGGACTTCCGGGGTGGTCATCTCCGGTTTGCTTCCAGTTCCTCGTGCTGGAGCGGGCAAGAACAGGGAGACAGGGGATCTGAATGTGTGGCTGAGGAGCTGGTGCAGGAAGCAGGGATTTAGAGTCTTGGACCACTGGGGTATGTTTCGGGGTAAGGATGAATTGTACAAAAGGGACGGATTGTACCTTAATAAGCGGGGCACCAGCATTCTGGCAGGCAGGTTTGCCTCTGCAACACGGGTGTGTTTAAACTAAGTAGTGGGGGGGGGGGGGAGGAAATATAAGGATGGAGTTAAAGGGAAAACGAGAATAAGAAAGTTAAGAAAGACAACAGAATTAACGGGGCAGAAAGCTCAGGAAGGGATCAGAGAGTATGGCCAAGTGCAATAGGAATTGATGTGAAAAGTGAGGGGAGTAATGGATTAAAAGTATTATATATGAATGCACGAAGTATAAGAAATAAAGTGGATGAGCTTGAGGCTCAGTTGGAAATTGGTAAGTATGATGTTGTGGGAATAACAGAGACATGGCTTCAAGTGGACGAGGCCTGGAAAATGAATATTCAAGGGTATACGTCCTATCGAAAGGACAGACTGATGGGCAGAGGGGGTGGGGTGGCTTTGTTGGTGAGGAATGAAATTCAGTCCCTTGCGAGGGGCGACATAGAATCAGGAGATGTAGAGTCAGTATGGATGCAACTGAGAAACTGTAAGGGCAAAAAGACCCTAATGGGAGTTATCTACAGGCCCCCAGACAGTAGCCTGGATGTGGAGTGTAAGTTGAATCAAGAGTGAAAATTGGCAGGTTGCAAAGGTAATGCTATAGTTGTTATAGGGGATTTCAACATGCAGGTAGACTGGGAAAATCAGGTTGGTACTGGACCCCAGGAAAGGGAGTTTGTGGAGTGCCTCTGAGATGGATTCTTAGAGTAGCTTGTACTGGAGCCTACGAGGGAGAAGGCAATTCTGGATTTAGTGTTGTGTAATGAACCGGATTTTGATAAGGGAACTCGAGGTAAAGGAGCCATAAGGAGGTAGTGACCATAATATGGTAAGTTTTAATCTACAATTTGAGAGGGAGAAGGGAAAATCGGAAGTGTCAGTGTTACAGTTGAACAAAGGGGACTATGGAGCCATGAGGGAGGAGCTGGCCAAAGTTGACTGGAAAGATACCCTAGCAGGAATGACAGTGGAACAGCAATGGCAGGTATTTCTGGGAATAATACAGAAGGTGCAGGATCAGTTCATTCCAAAGAGGAAGAAAGATTCTAAGGGGAGTAAGGGGCGACCGTGGATGACAAGGGAAGTCAAGGACAGTATAAAAATAAAAGAGAAGAAGTATAACATAGCAAAGATGAGCGGGAAGCTAGAAGATTGGGAAACTTTTAAAGAGCAACAGAGGATAACTAAAAAGGTAATACGGGGAGAAAAGATGAGATATGAAGGCAAGCTAACCAAGAATATAAAGGAGGATAGTAAAAGCTTCTTTAGGTATGTGAAGAGGAAAAAATTAGTTCAGACCAAAGTTGGGCCCTTGAAGACAGAAACGGGTGAATTTGTTATGGGGAACAAGGAAATGGCAGACGAGTTGAACAGGTACTTTGGATCTGTCTTCACTAGGGAAGACACAAACAATCTCCCAGATGTAATAGTGGCCGGAGGACCTAGGGTAACAGAGGAACTGAAGGAGATTCACATTAGGCAGAAAATGGTGTCAGATAGACTGATGAGACTGAAGGCTGATAAATCCCCAGAGCCTGATGGTCTGCACCCTAGGGTACTTAAAGACGTGGCTCTAGGAATCGTGGATGCATTGGTAATTATTTTCCAATGTTCTATAGATTCAGGATCAGTTCCTGAGGACTGGAGGGTAACTAATATTATCCCACTTTTTAAGAAATGAGGGAGAGAGAAAACAGGGAATTATAGACCAGTTTAGCCTGACATCGATGGTGGGGAAAACGCTGGAGTCAATTATAAAGGATGAAATTGTGGCACATCTGGATAGCAGTAACAGGATTGGTCCGAGTCAGCATGGATTTACGAAGGGGAAATCATGCTTGACTGATCTTCTGGAATTTTTTTGAGGATGTAACTATGAAAATGGACAAGGGAGAGCCAGTGGATGCAGCGTACCTGAACTTTCAGAAAGCTTTTGATAAGGTCCCACATAGGAGATTAGTGGGCAAAATTAGAGCACATGGTATTGGGGGTAGGGTACTGACATGGATAGAAAATTGGTTGGCAGACAGGAAACAAAGAGTAAGGATTAACGAGTCCCTTTCAGAATGGCAGGCGGTGACTAGTGGGGTACCGCAGGGTTCGGTGCTGGGACCGCAGCTATTTACTAAATACATTAATGATTTAGATGAAGGGATTAAAAGTAACTAGCTAATTTGCAGATGACACAAAGCTGGGTGGCAGTGTGAAATTTGCGGAGGATGTTGAGATAATGCAGGATGACTTGGACAGGTTGGGTGAGTGGGCAGCTGCATGGCAGATGCAGTTTACTGTGGATAAATGTGAGGTTATCCACTTTGGTAGCAAGAACAGGAAGGCAGATTACTATCTGAATGGTGTCAAGTTAGGAAAAGGGGTAGTACAACGAGATCTAAGTGTCCTTGTTCATCAGTCACTGAAAGTAAGCATGCAGGTACAGCAGGCAGTGAAGAAAGCTAATGGCATGTTGGCCTTCATAACAAGGGGAGTTGAGTATAGGAGCAAAGAGGTCCTTTTGCAGATGTACAGGGCCCTGGTGAGACCACACCTGGAGTATTGTGTACAATTTTGGTCTCCAAATTTGAGGAAGGACATTCTTGTTATTGAGGGAGTGCAGCAGAGGTTCACAAGGTTAATTTCCGGGATGGCGGGACTGTCATACATTGAAAGATTGGAGCGACTGGGCTTGTATACACTGGAATTTAGAAGGATAAGAGGGGATCTGATTGAAACATATAAGATTATTAAGGGATTGGACACGCTAGAGGCAGGAACCATGTTCCTAATGTTGGGGGAGTCCAGAACTAGAGGCTACAATTTGAGAATAAGGGATAGGCCACTTAGAACAGAGTTGAGGAAAAACTTTTTCACCCAGAGAGTTGTGGATCTGTGGAATTCTCTGCCTCAGAAGGCAGTAGAGGCCAATTCTCTGGATGCTTTCAAGAAAGAGTTGGATAGAGCTCTTAATGATAGGGGAGTCGAGGGATATGGGGAGAAGGCAGGAACAGGGTACTGATTGTGGATGATCAGCCATGATCACAGTGAATGGCAGTGCTGGCTCGAAGGGGCCAAATGCCTTACTCCTACACCTATTGTTTACTGTCTGTTGTCAAACCAGTTATGACGCCAAAATGCTCATGTACAATGTTTATGCTCTGAGATTATGAGGTAATCGTTCTTGCAGCATCTCTCTCAAATTCTCCAGCATCTCTAGCATCTGTAATGCTATTCCCTCCATTTCAGAGCAGTGCTACTTTTCTGTAGATTTGTTGATCTGGTAGATTAATTGCTACCATCGAGGAGGAGGTACAGGAGCCTGAAGACACACATTCACTCAGGAACAGCTTCCTCCCCTCTGCCTTCAGATTTGTGGATGGACATTGAACCCATGATCACTACCTCTCCATTTATCCACTCTTTTTTTGCAATACATACTTAATTTAATTTTTTATATATAGTTCTTATTGTATTTTCATCGGTCCTGATGAAAGGTCTTGGATCGAAACACTGACTGTACTCTTTTCCATAGATGCTGCCTGGCCCGCTGTGTTCCTCCAGCATTTTGTGTGTGTTGCTTGGATTTCCAGCATCTGCAGATTTTCTCATATTTCATTGTAATTTATTGTTATTAATCATTATGTACATATTGCACTGTACTGCTGCCACAAAACAATAGATTCCATGATGTATGCCAGTGATGTTAAACATGAATCTGATCTTCAGTGATATCTTTATCAAGTGGTGTTAGCAGAGTATGATTTCTAGTTCATTTCCTCTTTCCTGCACAAACATCTTAATATTAGTTCTAATTTCCTGTCAGAGATTGCAGTGCTCACACCTTCTTGTTAACAGTGGTGGTGCAGATGGTCACAATAACAGCTACTGCTGATGGGGATTTTCATGTGATGTTTCTATTGAGTGATTGATCTTGGATCTGTCTCTGAGTCAGAATGCAGAATGTACAGTCATGTTACAGTTAGAGTGAAAGTGCAGTGTCAGGAGACAAGTGTAAGGGTCACAAATTCATGGTTATTTTTAATGCCTTGAACCTACGCACTACTAATGCCAGCAAATGCAGGTAATAACTGCACTATTGCCCTCTATTTTAATGGAGTTTTTTGTTTAAGGTGTTTAGATTAACATAATGTCTTTTAAGGTCCACGTAACATTAAATCCAAAGCCACAAGACAGTGATTTTTTTTGTTAATGGTAAGCTGGGTGGCATGTGACTGATGCCTCATTCCTCGACAGGATGTCAGTATCAATCACTTGTTCACGTATATCAGCGGATACTCTGGTGACTCTCGAGCTGATAGGTCAGCACTACTTGTTGGGGAATGCAGCAAGTCCACACAGCGTGCCCAGCGCACCCACATTATTTTTAATTTTTAAATTTTATTTAGAGATACTGCGTGGAACAGGCCTTTCAGGGCCATTGAGCCGTGCTACCCTGTAACTGACCTTTTTAACCCTGGCTGAAATAGCAGAAAATTTACAATAACCAATTAACCTACTGACTGGTGCAACTTTGGACTGTGGGAGGAAACCAGAGCACCTGGAGGAAACCCATGCGGTTCACAGGGAGAAAGTACAAGCTCTGGAATTGAACTGAACTCTGGAATGCCCGAGGCCCATTTGGGTCCAATTAGCTCTGATTGAGGAAGGAGCTCTGTATTTTTCAACCAGGATAAAAAAACGTCAAATACTAGAGGACATAGCTTTAAGGTGAGAGGGGGAAGATTTAAAGGGGATGTGTGAGGCTAATTATTTTTACATAGTGATTCGTAGCTGTCCTCAGTGTGCTGCCTGAAGCAGTACTGAAACCAGATACCATTGTGACACAAGCAGATTTTGGATAGTCACATGAAACATGAGGGAGTTAGATATGGCCCTTGTGGCTACAGGGGTCAGGGGGTATGGAGGGAAGGCTGGGTTCTGAGTTGGATGATCAGCCATGATCATAATAAATGGCGGTGCAGGCTCGAAGGGCCGAATGGCCTACTCCTGCACCTATTTTCTATGTTTCTATGTTTCTATGAAAATGAAAGGATATGAGATTAGGTAAATATGGCATCGTGCTTGGCACAGAGATGATGGGCTGAATGGCCTGTTCCTGCACGGTACTGTTCTATATTCTAAGTCTCCTATTAGTTCAGCTCCAATCCAAGTCACTCAACTCAGTGCACGAACGTCAGTGAAGTCCAATGTAGAGAAAGAGATTTACAAATGTCAAGTACTAAGCCACGGCTAGTACAGATATAATGTACGTTAATAAGAGTCATGTTGGGAGTTAACTGTGGCTTAGTGGCCATACTCACATCAGAGCCATTGGGCTGTGGGTTGACAAAGAGTGCTGTACTGTCAAATGTATTATAGTTTAAACTGGGGCCCTATCACTCTCCCAGCTGACCTGCAAAAGTTCCTAAAGCATTGTTTAAAGAAGGGGATGAGAATTCCCCTCAGTTTCCTGGGACAAGATGATCCCCTCAATCAACTTCAACGGCGATCTTGTGCTTTGTAGGATCTTCCTTTGCACAGTGAGATTATGGCTGCTGTTGCTACGTTACAACATGGCTACACTTCAAAGAGTGCTTTCCTGTCTGTAAAATGCTTTGGGTGGTTGGGACATATCTTTTCATGATGCACAAGCAAGATTTATGGTTTTAGTCAGATTTATGTAAAAGGGCAACTGCGGGCAAAAAGTGAGCACGGTTTTATAGACAGGCTGCATAGACGACAGTGACAGCTCATTAGTCCTGAAGGGATCAGACCTGCTGTAAGTCCACAAGCACTGATTACATTAAAACGACGACTGCTCCTCACAGGGAAGTTCTTTCCCAGAGATGAACGCAGCACTGTGACCATCCTTGTTACTTAGTACACTGTCTGATATAGAGCAAAAAATGTAGAATCAATGCATGTATCTGTAAAAACAAATTATTGGTTTTATGGATGGACATTACCATAACATATCAAATATTGAATGGCCTGGATAGAGTGGACATGAGGATGATGCTTTCTATAATGAGTGAGTCTGGGACCAGAGGGCACAGCATCAGACTAGAGGGATGTCTCTTTAAAACAGAGATGATGAGGAATTTTCAAAGGCAGAGAGTGGTGAATCTGTGGAATTTGTGGCCACAGATGTCTGTGGAGGCCAAGTCATTGGGTATATTTAAAGCAGAGGTTGATAGGTTCTTGATTAGTCGGGGGGGGGGTCAAAGGTTTTGAGTGGAAGCAGGAGAACTGGATTGAGAGGGATATTAAACCAGCCATGATGGAATGGTAGAGCAGACTCAATGGACCGAATGGCCTAATTCTGTTCCTATGTCTTATGGTCTTATGATCTAATGGTCAATATTTCTCCTGCATGTGATCTGCTGAAGGACATGGGTCTTCCGGAAGACCATAAGAGCATAAAACATAGGAGGAGAATTAGGCCATTCAACCCATCGAGTCTGCTCCACCATTCCATTATGGCTGAGCTTGGACCCAACTCAACCCCATACACCTGCCTTCTTTCCATATCTTTTGATGCCCAGACCAATCAGGAAACTATCAACTTCCACCTTAAATATATGCATGGACTTGGCCTCCATGGCAGTCTGTGGCAGAACATTCCACAGATTTGTTACCCTCTGCTAAAAAAAAGTTCCTCCTTACCTCTGTTCTAAAGGGTCGCTCCTCAATTTTGAAGCTGTGCCCTCCAGTTCTGGATACCCCCACCATAGGAAACATCCTCTCCACATCCACCCTATTTAGTCCTTTCAACATCTGGTAGGTTTCAATGAGATTACCCTGCATTCTTCTAAATTCCAGTGAGTACAGGCCCAAAGCTGCCAAACACTCTTCATATATTAACATTGCATTTGCCTTCTTTACCACGGAAAATTTGTAAATTAACCTTTTGGGAATCTTGCATGAGGAACCCTAAGTTCTTCAGCTCCTCTGATGGTTGAACCTTCTCCCTATTTAAATAATCGTCTGCACTATTGTTCCTTTAACCAAAATGCATGATCACACATTTCCCAACACTGTAATCCATCTAACACACATAAAAATTGCTGGTGAACGCAGCAGGCCAGGCAGCATCTATAGGAAGAGGTGCAGTTGATATTTCGGGCCAAGACCCTTGTGTTGGGCACGTGGCCAAGTGGTTAAGGCGTTCATTTAGTGATCTGAAAAAGGTCGCTAGTTCAAGCCTCAGCTGTGGCAGCACGTTTGTGTCCTTGAGCAAGGCACTTAATCACACATTGCTCTAGTGTCTGTGCGAGGAATGGTGCCCCACACAGACTTCCAATCACAAGGATGATTCCAGGAATGAAAGGGTTACCATATGAGGAACATTTGATGGCTCTGGGTCTGTACTCGCTGGAATTCAGAAGGATGAGGGGGGGATCTCACTGAAACCTTTCGAATGTTGAAAGGCCTAAACAGAGTAGATGTGGAAAGGATGTTTCCCATGGTGGGGGAGTCTAGGACAAGAGGGCACGCCTCATTTCAAAACAGAGATGCAGAGAGATTTTTTTAGCCAAAGAGTGGTGAACTTGTGGAATTTGTTGCCATATGCATTGTGGAGGCCAGGTCGTTGGGTGTACTTAAGGCAAAGATTGATAGGTTCTTGATTGGACATGGCATCAAAGGTTACAGGGAGAAGGCCGGGAGCCGGGGTTGAGGAGCAGAAAAAAGAATGATCAGCCATGATTTGAATGGCGGAGCAGACTCGATGGGCCAGATGGCCTACCTCTGCTCCTATGTCTTATGGTCTTATGGTCTTATTGCCCAATGACCCCGCACTGCCCAATGACCCCGTGCTGCCAAATGACCCCATATTGCCCAATAACCCCATGCTGCCCATTGATCCCACATTGTCAATGACCCCATGTTGCCAAATGTCCCCATGCTGCCAAATCACCCTGTGCTGCCCAATGACCCCACACTGCCCAATGACCCCGCGCTGCCCAATGACCCTACATTGTCAATGACCCCGCACTGCCCATTGACCCCGCGCTGCCCAATGACCCCGCGCTGCCCAGTGACCCTGTGTTGCTCAATGACCCCATGCTGCCCAGTGAGCCCGCGCTGACCAATTACACCACATGACTAATTTTTCCAGGGTGGAAATGGCTAATACGATGGGGCACAAGGTGATTGGAGGATAGTATAGAGGGGATGTCAGAGGTAAGTTTTTTATACATGGAAGTGGAGGGTGCGTGGAACACCCTACCAGAGATGGTGAGAGAGGCAGATTCACTGAGGAATTTTAAGAAACTCTTAGAGAGGCACATGGATGAAATAAAAATGGAGGATTATGTAGGTGGAAAGGGCTAGATTGATCTTAAAGTGAATTATAAGATTTACACAACATTGTGGGCCAAAGTGATTATACTGTGCTGTAGTGTTCTACGTTCCATGTTCTATAACCTCATACATCTTTGGAATGTGTCAGGAAACCAGAGCACCTGGAGGAAACCCATTTGGTTACGGGAAGGATGTACAAACTCCTTACAGACAATGGTGGGAATTGAGCTCTTCTCGCTGGCACGGTAATAGTGTTATGGTAACACCTTCACTATAGTGCCGCCCATAAAGTCGCACAAAGATGACAGTGTATGACTAGAAAGCTTTCTCCAAAGTTAAAGCAGAAATATTAGTGTGGACAAGAGCCGCGGTCCTGTTCCACACCCATTCGGGTGAACGGTCACCCTGTGAGTTTGTGTTGGCAGCTGGTATCTGGTTTCAGTAACCCAGAACCCACACAAATCTTAAAATCAGAAGTATTCTAGATATCCTTTAGTCCATAACTCTCATACAGGCATCCAGTTCACTCATCCAACACAGTATCAAACGACATACTATAGTAACAGAGTGATATTACCTCGCCATTGTGGAACGTCCGGTTACACTCCACTCTTAGGCGGCTTCACCTGAACAAACAATGTAGGGCTTTTATTGCTTTGGAACTTTCAAACCATGCCCAAAAGTTCAAAGTTTCATGGAACACCAATGAACTGGGGAGAAGCTATTTAGTTCTGTTGTGTCAGGGCACAGAGTACAGGGCCAAGAGGCAATGACTCATTTTCAAAAGGCAAGGGCCAGCCACAATTGTAAAACTATTTCATGTAATTTATTGGGGAGGGATCGTTAAAGTTTGATAATCTACAGGAGAAGTTTAACAAGGAAGTTAAACTGTGGAGTTTAACATTAACTGGAGAAAAGAAAGCAACTTTTGGAACTTGATGAAACTTGATGGAACTTGAGCAGTCAATAATTTCAAATTGTCACTAAGCCTGAGGGGGATGTAAACTGAGCTAACTCCATTGTTAGCACTAGCCTCCCCAGTATCGAGGGCATCTTCAAAAGGCGATGCCTCAAAAAGGCAGCATCCGTCATAAGGAACCCCAGCACCCAGGACATGCTCTCTTCTCATTGCTACCATCAGGGAGGAGCCTGAAGGCACCCACTCAACATTTTATGATCAGCTTCTTCTTCTCTGCCATCCCATTTCTGAAAGGACATTGAACCCATGGACACTACCTCACTACATTTTTATTTCTATTTTCGCACCACTTATATCATTTAACTATTTGCTATAAATGTACTTACTGTAATTCAGTTTTTTTCCCATTATTATATATTGCATTGTACTGCTGCCATAACGAAAACAAATTTCACAATGTCTGCCGATGATATTGAAGCTGATTCTTCCTCTGGACCCTGGTCACTTACCAGACGGAGAGTGCCACCGCTTATAACACTGTGCGAAGCTGCACTGGGCAGTTGTTCTGAATAGACTGAAGCAGCATGGACATTGAAGTGCAGTCCATATTTACTGATTAATTTCTAAACCTGTTTACTCACAAGCGACACGATATTGCGGCAGTTAGCACAACACTATTGCAGTTAGCTCAGGGTATTCTGGAGTTTGGCGATCAATTCTGGCACTGTCTGGAAGGAGTCTGTACACTCTCCCCATGACTGAGTGGGTTTCCTCTGACTGCTCCAGTTCCTTTCCAATAATGTACCTGTTAGGAGGTTAATTGGTCATTGTAAATTGTCCCATGATTAGACTAGGGTAAAAATTGGTGGGTTGCTGGACGGTACAGCCCATTCGGCCAGAAGAACCTGTTCCACACTGTGTCTCTACATTAATAATGAACGGAAAGTCATGGGCATTGTTGCTGAGACAGAATTCATGTCTTTCTCTGACAGCTGGGAGGAAAAGGGTAGCTGAATTCCTTCCCTGAAGGACTTAGTGAATCTCAAAGATTCTTTCATGACAATTTGGTGATTGTGAGAAAATAATTGTGTCATAAAATCATCATGAAGGAGCTCCATCACCCAGGACATGCCCCTCTTCTCATTACTACCATCAAGCAGGAGATACAGGGGCCTGAAGCCACACACTCAACGATTCAGGAACAGCTTCTTCCCCTCTACCATGGACAATGAATCCATGAACACTACCTCACTGTTTCAGGAACAGCTTCTTCCCCTCTACCATGGACAATGAATCCATGAACACTACCTCACTATTTCAGGAACAGCTTCTTCCCCTCTGCCATGGACAATCAATCCATGAACACTACCTCACTGTTTCAGGAACAGCTTCTTCCCCTCTACCATGGACAATGAATCCATGAACACTACCTCACTATTTCAGGAACAGCTTCTTCCCCTCTGCCATGGACAATCAATCCATGAACACTACCTCACTGTTTCAGGAACAGCTTCTTCCCCTCTACCATGGACAATCTATCCATGAACACTACCTCACTGTTTCAGGAACAGCTTCTTCCCCTCTACCATGGACAATGAATCCATGAACACTACCTCACTGTTTCAGGAACAGCTTCTTCCCCTCTACCATGGACAACCAATCCATGAACACTACCTCACTATTTCAGGAACAGCTTCTTCCCCTGTACCATGGACAACCAATCCATGAACACTACCTCACTATTTCAGGAACAGCTTCTTCCCCTCTGCCATGGACAATCAATCCATGAACACTACCTCACTGTTTCAGGAACAGCTTCTTCCCCTCTACCATGGACAATCAATCCATGAACACTACCTCACTATTTCAGGAACAGCTTCTTCCCCTCTACCATGGACAATGAATCCATGAACACTACCTCACTATTTCAGGAACAGCTTCTTCCCCTCTACCATGGACAATCTATCCATGAACACTACCTCACTGTTTCAGGAACAGTTTCTTCCCCTCTACCATGGACAATGAATCCATGAACACTACCTCACTGTTTCAGGAACAGCTTCTTCCCCTCTACCATGGACAACCAATCCATGAACACTACCTCACTATTTCAGGAACAGCTTCTTCCCCTCTACCATGGACAATCAATCCATGAACACTACCTCACTATTTCAGGAACAGCTTCTTCCCCTCTACCATGGACAATGAATCCATGAACACTACCTCACTATTTCAGGAACAGCTTCTTCCCCTCTGCCATGGACAATCAATCCATGAACACTACCTCACTGTTTCAGGAACAGCTTCTTCCCCTCTACCATGGACAATCAATCCATGAACACTACCTCAATGTTTTTTCTGCTCCCTTTTTGCACTCATTATTTAATTTTCTTTTTTTATATACACTTATTATAATTTATAGTTTTTGTCAATATGTATCGCAAAGTATTGCTGCTGCAAAACCACAAATTTCATAACATGTACCAGGCATATTAACCTGATTTTGGTCTCGAAGATATTCTAACTGAGACTTATTTTGTATCTTACCTCTGACTGTGTTTAAATTATCTGGCTGCCTCCTTGATTCAAGCTGAGGTCTCTGGCTCGCCCAGAAATCAGTTTTATCACACATTTCCCTTCATGACCTGAAGTACTCCTTGTTGTTCCATAAGTTTTTAGGGCATTTATCAGTTGTTATGACGATGGAACCAGGTCAGGTCCTCCTGTACAAATGCGTGCAGTCTTTAGGGAAAACTGTGATGACACCAAGAAGATAAAGTCAGGGAAGTGGACTCAGTCTAATGAACACCATTGCCAGGATGACACAGTGCTGACAGACCGGCTGGTTTGTTGACAGGGGGCTGCATTGTAAACCTGGAGGCTCCAGGACGTAGATCAGTAACACACAGGCCCTTCGGCCCACCATGTTGTGCTGATATTATAGCCTACTCCAAGATCAATCTAACCCGTCCCTCCCACATAGCCCTTTATTTTTCTATCATCCGTGTGCCTATAAGACCATAGGATATAGGAGCAGGATTAGGCAATTTGGCCCATCAAGTCTGCTCCAGCACTTCATCATGGCTGATCCATTTTTCCTCTCAGCCCCAGTCTTCTGCCTTCCTACCCTTTGTATCCCTTCATGCCGTGACTAATCAAGACTATCAAACACTACCTTAAATATACATAAAGACTTGGCCTCCACAGCTGTCACAATCAACCACGGCCTTATCCATTCTAGAATCATTCCTGTAATACCATGGGCTCATATCTTGTTAAGCAGCCTCATGTGTGGCACCTTGTCAAAGGCCTTCTGAAAATCCAAGTTCAAAACATCAACCGATTCTCCTTTGTGTATCCTGCTTGTTATTTCTTCAAAAAATTTCAACAAATTTGTCAGGCAGATTTTCCCTTGAGGAAACCATGCTGACTACAGTCTATTTTATCATGAGCCTCCAAGTACTCCGAAACTACATCCTTAACAATTGACTTCAACATCTTCCCAACCACTGAGGTCAGACTAACTGGCCTATAGTTTCCTTTCTTCTGCCTCTCTCCTTTCTTGAAGAGTGGAGTGACATTTGCAATTTTCCAGTCTTCTAGAACCATTTCAGAATCTAGTGATTCTTGAAAGGTTATTACAAGTGCTTCCTCAATCTCTTCAGCCACCTCTTTCTGAATCCTGGGGTGTACATCATCTAGTCCAGATGATTTATCTACCTTCAGACCTTTCAGTTTTCCACGAAGTTTCTCTCTAGTTATGGTAATCTCACAAACTTCATTATCCCTGACACCTGGAACTTCCACCATATTACTAGTGTCTTTCACAGTGAAGGCTGATGCAAAATATTTATTCAATTCATCTGCAATTTCCTTGCCCCCTATTACTACTCCTCCAGCATTGTTTTCCAGTGGTCTGATATCCTCTGTCGCCTCCCTTTTACATTTTATGTATCTGAAGAAACTTTTCGTATCCTCTTTAATATTATTGGCCAGAAACATAAAAACATAGAAAACCTACAGCACAATACAGGCACTGCAGCCCACAATGCTGTGTCAAGAGAAATTAAGGATAGTATCAATTCCAAAGAAGAAGCATACAAATTAGCCAGAGAAAGTGGCTCACCTGAGGACTGGGAGAAATTCAGAGTTCAGCAGAGGAGGACAAAGGGCTTATTTAGGAAGGGGAAAAAAGATTATGAGAGAAAACTGGCAGGGAACATAAAAATGGACTGTAAAAGCTTTTATAGATATGTAAAAAGGAAAAGACTGGTAAAGACAAATGTAGGTCCCCTACAGACAGAAACAGGTGAATTGATTATGGGGAGCAAGGACATGGCAGACCAATTGAATAATTACTTTGGTTCTGTCTTCACTAAGGAGGACATAAATAATCTTCCAGAAATAGTAGGGGACAGAGGGTCCAGTGAGATGGAGGAACTGAGCGAAATACATGTTAGTAGGGAAGTGGTGTTAGGTAAATTGAAGGGATTGAAGGCAGATAAATCCCCAGGGCCAGATGGTCTGCATCCTAGAGTGCTTAAGGAAGTAGCCCAAGAAATAGTGGATGCATTAGTGATAATTTTTCAAAACACGTTAGATTCTGGACTAGTTCTTGAGGATTGGAGGGTGGCTAATGTAACTCCACTTTTTAAAAAAGGAGGGAGAGAGAAACCAGGGAATTATAGACCGGTTAGCCTAACGTCGGTGGTGGGGAAACTGCTGGAGTCAGTTATCAAAGATGTGATAACAGCACATTTGGAAAGCGGTGAAATGATCGGACAAAGTCAGCATGGATTTGTGAAAGGAAAATCATGTCTGACGAATCTCATAGAATTTTTTGAGGATGTAACTAGTAGAGTGGATAGGGGAGAACCAGTGGATGTGGTATATTTGGATTTTCAAAAGGCTTTTGACAAGATCCCACACAGGAGATTAGTGTGCAAACTTAAAGCACATGGTATTGGGGGTAAGGTATTGGTGTGGGTGGAGAATTGGTTAGCAGACAGGAAGCAAAGAGTGGGAATAAATGGGACCTTTTCAGAATGGCAGGCGGTGACTAGTGGGGTACCGCAAGGCTCAGTGCTGGGACCCCAGTTGTTTACAATATATATTAATGACTTGGATGAGGGAATTAAATGCAGCATCTCCAAGTTTGCGGATGACACGAAGCTGGGTGGCAGTGTTAGATGTGAGGAGGATGCTAAGAGGATGCAGGGTGACTTGGATAGGTTGGGTGAGTGGGCAAATTCACGGCAGATGCAATTTAATGTGGATAAATGTGAAGTTATCCACTTTGGTGGCAAAAATAGGAAAACAGATTATTATCTGAATGGTGACCGATTAGGAAAAGGGGAGGTGCAACGAGACCTGGGTGTCATTATACACCAGTCATTGAAAGTGGGCATGCAGGTACAGCAGGCGGTGAAAAAGGCGAATGGTATGCTGGCATTTATAGCGAGAGGATTCGAGCACAGGAGCAGGGAGGTACTACTGCAGTTGTACAAGGCCTTGGTGAGACCACACCTGGACTATTGTGTGCAGTTTTGGTCCACTAATCTGAGGAAAGACATCCTTGCCATAGAGGGAGTACAAAGAAGGTTCACCAGATTGATTCCTGGGATGGCAGGACTTTCATATGAAGAAAGACTGGATGAACTGGGCTTGTACTCGTTGGAATTTAGAAGATTGAGGGGGATCTGATTGAAACGTATAAGATCCTAAAGGGATTGCACAGGCTAGATGCAGGAAGATTGTTCCCGATGTTGGTGAAGTCCAAAACGAGGGGCCACAGTTTGAGGATAGAGGGGAAGCCTTTTAGGACCGAGATTAGGAAAAACTTCTTCACACAGGGAGTGGTGAATCTGTGGAATTCTCTGCCACAGGAAACAGTTGAGGCCAGTTCATTGGCTATATTTAAGAGGGAGTTAGATAGGGCCCTTGTGGCTACGGGGGTCAGGGGGTATGGAGGGAAGGCTGGGGCGGGGTTCTGAGTTGGATGATCAGCCATGATCATAATAAATGGCGGTGCAGGCTCGAAGGGCCGAATGGCCTACTCCTGCACCTATTTTCTATGTTTCTATGTTTCTATGTACTTACTTTAGAAATTACCTAGGGTTACCCATAGCCCTCTATTTTTCTAAGTTCCATGTACCTATCCAAGAGTCTCTTAAAAGACCCTATCGTATCCACCTCCACCACCGTTGCTGTCAGCCCATTCCATGCACTCACCACTCTCTGTGTAAAAAACTTACCCCTGACATCTCCTCTGTACCTACTCCCCAGCACCTTAAACCTGTCCTCTTGTGTTACCCATTTCAGCCCTGGGAAAAAGCCTCTGACTATTCACACGATCAGTGCCTCTTATCATCTTATACACCTCTATCAGGTCACCTCTCATCCTCTGTCGCTTCAAGGAGAAAAGGCTGATTTCACTCAACCTATTCTCATAAGGCATGCTCCCCAATCCAGGCAACATCCTTCTAAATCTCCTCTGCACCCTTTCTATAGTTTCCCTTCCTTCCTGTAGTGAGGTAACTAGAAATGGGCACAATCCTCCAAGTGGGGTCTGACCAGGGTCCTAGATAGCTGTAACATTTCCTCTCGGCTCTTGAACTCAATCCAACCGTTGATGAAGGCCAATGCACCATATGCCTTCTTAACCACATAGTCAACCTGCGTAGCAGCTTTGAGTGTTCTATGGACTCGGACCCCAAGATCCCTCTGACCCTCCACACTGCCAAGAGTCTTACCATTAATACTATATTCTGCCATCATATTTGACCTACCAAAATGAACCGCCTCACACTTATTTGGGTTGAACTACATCTACCACTTCTCAGCTCAGTTTTGCATCCGATCAATGTCTCGCTGTAACCTCTGGCAGCACTCCACACTATCCACAACACCCCCAGCCTTTGTGTCATCAGCAAATTTACTAACGTATCCCTGCACTTCCTCATCCAGGTCATTTATAAAAATCATGAAGAGAAGGGGTCCCAGAACAGATCCCTGAGGCACACCACTGGTCACCAGCCTCCATGCAGAATATGACCCGTCTACAGTGGCGTATCTAAGGTATGGCAGGTATGGCACGTGCCCTGGGCACCACTTGAAGGGGGGGGGGGGCGCCACTGAGCAGTTTCTATTAAAGTCAGACAAGCCATCCTCGGATAGTGAAAAAAGAATTTTCTTCGGATGTATGATCTGTCTTTGATTATCATGGGTGAGAAGCACCAGGATGGCCTTATTTCAGAGCATTGTGTAAGAAGATCATGAAACGTTTCTTCACGAAGAAGAAGGAAAGTGGAGCTGAAGGATGGAAGAGACGAAAGTTAGAGGTGGAGGAAGCCAAGAAGTCGAGCAAGTTCTTCATGCCCTTCTTTGAAAAGCCCGGAACAAGTAGTTTGACACGTTCCACAAGTTTGTTAGAATCTGAAGGTGGATCAAGTACAAATGCGTCACAAACCAAGGAGGAAGACAAGTCAGATAAATCCAAGTATGACGAGATTAAGAGTGAGACTGCCACAGAGTAGGTGGACGTGACAGGAGGGGAAGACAATGGTGGTAGTGGTGATGTTGAGTTTATTGACAAGATTTTACCTGACGACACTGAACCTAGTGAACTGGATGGTGTTAAAGGGCCTCGAACTGTCAAACCAGAAGTGATTGAACAGCATGACATTGGACTTCTGAAGTTCGACAAGGATACTGGAAAAGCAATTCTGCCCGATGCGTTGAGAACAGAAATAATGAAGCTGGGTTCAAAGTATCTCCAGAACAGTGAGGGGCCTTTCCTACCAACAAATAACCGCTCAATGAACAAAACTTGGTTCAAGAGGAAATTGGGAAATGGTTGTGGTGAGGAAGTGACTTGCTCATGGCTGGACTATTCCCCTTCTAAAAAGTCTGCATTTTGTATCTGTTGTCTTCTCCATTCCCGGTCAGACCATCAATCCTCATTGGAGTAGGAAAGTGGATTCAACCAGTGGAAAGCACCCGAAAGGATTAGTGTTCATGAAAATGCCAAGAACCATCAGGAATGCTTCACACAGTGGAAAGAAATGGAAAGAAATTTAGCTGGAAACGGAGGAGTTATTGACGCGGTATTTCAGTCACAGATTGAGAAGGAAAAGCAGAAGTGGTGTGATATCTTGACGAGAATCCTTCACTGCACAAAATTCCTTGCGACTCAGAACCTGGCTTTGCGAGGATGCAGGGAGTCACTTCAGCTAGACGATGACTCCAATGTGGGAAATTTCCTTGGCTTACTGAAACTACTGGCCATCCTTGACCCTGTCATAAAAGAACACCTCACTCATTTGGAAAGTCATCCTGGATCCACGTCTTATCTTTCACCTGGTGTCCAGAACGAATTCATCCACGTGATGGCATCCACTGTTCACCAGAGTTTACTGAGAAGCATGGTCTCATGTTCGACTCGACTCCTGATCAGGCACACCATGAGCAGATGTCAGAAGTAGTGAAGTATGTGGAAGTTGATTTTGAGAGGAAAACAATCCATGTTAGAGAGTCCTTCCTTGCTTTTATCCAGATAAGCCAGAAGGATGCTGAGAGCTTGGTTGAAGACATCTTGAAACAACTAGAGAAGGATGAAATGGAGCTACAAGATTGTCGGCCACAGTGCTATGACAACACTGCTGTGATGGTTGGACACAGAAGTTGTGTTCGTCAAAGAATAAGTGAGAAAAATAACCTGGCAGTGTTTGTGAATTGCGACAATCACTCACTCAACTTGGTGGGTGTACATGCAGCCAGGCAGGATTTTTTGGAACCATCGAAACTCTTTACGTGTTTTTCTCTCGTTCAACACAGCACTGGGAAAAACTCAAAAACGAGAGGCCTGTGCCTGTGGTTGTTAAGTCAGAGTCCAAAACCAGGTGGAGTGCAAGGATAGAAGCAGTGAAGTCCGTCAACAAATACCTTGAGGAGATACTTCAAGTTCTCTAGGACATAATAGATGTTGATAGACAGCAGCTGTATGAAGAAATTTTGGATTGCAGAATGTTGCTATCAAGGTGGGTCAACATGAAAATATCAAGACCTGAAGAGCTTCTTGAATTTATTGTTTGGTATGGAGATGAGAGCGTCTTCCACAATCTTCGCATTGCTATTCAGATAGTGCTAACCATCGCAGTTTCCATCGCCAGCTGTGAAAAGATCATTCAGCAAGTTAAAACTAACACTTTCGTATTTGAGAGCCTCCATGGGTCAAGGCAGACTCTGCGATCTTGCTCTGCTGAGTGTAGAAAGAGAAGAAAATGAAAAAACTGACTTTCATCACATCATAGACCAACTTGCATCAGTGAAAGCAAGGAAGGTGCAGTTATAATTTTCATGTAGTGCCATAATTTGTTAATTAAAAGATTAGCGAGCTTGACTTGTATCTTTGAGCTGATATTATGGTAAAGTTATCTAAAAGCTGGGTGTCAGATGTTTGGACAGGGGCGCAATTTCAGTGCTTGCCATAGGCGCTATTTTCCATAGATACGCCCCTGTCCGTCTACAACCACTCTTTGCCTTCCGTGTGCAAGCCAGTTCTGGATCCACAAAGCAATGTCCCCTTGGATCCTATGTCTCCTTACTTTCTCAATAAGCCTTGCATGGGGTACATTATCAAATGCCTTGCTAAAATCCATATATACTACATCTACCACTCTACCTTCATCAATGTGTGTAGTCACATCCTCAAAAAATTCAATCAGGCTCATAAGGCACGACCTGCCCTCGACACAGCCATGCTGACTATTCCTAATCATATTATGTCTCTCCAAATGTTCATAAATCCTGTCGCTCAGGATCTTACCAACCACTGAAGTAAGACTCACTGGTCTATAATTTTCTGGGCTATCTCTACCTCCTTTCTTGAACAAGGGAACAACATCTGCAGCCTCCAATCCTCCAGAACCTCTCCCGCCCCCACTGATGATGCAAAGATCATCGCCAGAGGTTCAGCAATCTCCTCCCTCGCCTCCCACAGTAGCCTGGGGTATATCTTGTACAGTCCCAGTGACTTATCCAACTTGATGCTTTCCAAAAGCTCCAGCACATCCTCTTTCTTAATGTCTATATGCTCAAGCTTTTCAGTCCGCTGTAATTCATTCCTACAATTGCCAAGGTCCTTTTCACTGGTGAATACTGAAGCAAAGTATTCATAAGTACCTCCGCTACCTCCTCTGGTTCCGTACACACACTTGGCAGAGAAGGATAATAAATCAGCCATGATCAAATTGCAAGAAGGTTTGATTGTCTAAATGGCCTAATTCCTCTCCTTTGTCTTATGGTCTTATGATCTAGACCCAGCTGGGAAAATGGGCAAGGATGGAATTTAACTTACTCAAGAGTGAAATGATGTACAAAGTATTTTGGAAAATCAAATTTGGCTAGGATGGACACAATGAATGGCAGGACCCTGGGGAGTGTTACCGAACAGAGAGAGATCATGGTACAAATACACAGTTGTCTGAAAGTTGTCACATGGGTAGACAAGATGGCGTATGGTTTGTTTGCCTTCGTAGCTGATCATTGACATGGTGCTATAGTTGTACAAACCGTTGGCTAGGCCATATGTGGAGTTTTATGTGTGCTTCTGTCTCCACACCATAGAAAGGATGAGAGTGGTGGAGAAGATTCACAGGAATGCTGTCTGGACGGGGGGGCTTAGGTAATAAGGAGACATTGGATAATCTGCCACTGTTATTCTAGGAGTGTAGGAGGGCAAGGGTTAAACTTATAGATGAACTGCTCAGGTAATGGCAGGGGTCCATGGCATATAAAAGGTTGGAAACATCTTTTCATGGGGATTGTAAATTCTGAGTAGCATAAACAGTGTGGATAGTTACAGACTTTTCCTCTGGGAGGGGAGTCTAAGAACAGAGGGCACAGGTTTAAGATCAGAGGGGAACAATTTAAAACAAACCTGCAGGGCAAATTTTATTTCACACAGAGGGTGGTAGGCACCTGTATTGTTCTGCTTGGGCTGGTGGAGGAGACAAATACAATAGGGGTTTAAGTGTATATGAATGTGTGGAGAATGGAGGAATATGGACATTGTTTAGGCAGAAGAGAACGTTTCAGTTAGGCTTTTAATTACTAGTTTAGTACTACAGGGAGAAGGCAGGAGAATGGGGTTGAAAGGGAAAATAAATCAGCCATGGTAGAATGCGGAGCATACTCGATGGGCTGAATGGCCTAATTCTGCTCCTATGTTTTATGGTCTCATTTAATCTAGCAGAACATTGTGGGCCAGAGGGCTTAACTGTGCTATATTGTCCTATGTTTCAATATGTCCCTTTTGCAACAGCTTCGCTATTGCTGAGGGATGACACCTCAATGCTGGTATGATGTAAGCCTCGTAAATACACCTTGGGAAGGTGGTCACCAAGCCACAGATGTCAAAACATCTGTAACCGTGTGATCTAAAATCTAGCAGATGTGATCAGTGACCACACCATCTTCCTCTCTCTTCCTCTGTGTGATGGTTTCTGCGTGACTTACAAAACATTAGGTCCAGATGGCATTCATCACCCAGAACATGCCTTCTTCTCATTACTACCATCGGAGAGGAGGTACAGGATCCTGAAGACACACGCCCAACATTTTAGGAACAGGTTTTTGCCGTCCACCATCAGATTTCAGAATGGTCCATGGATCCATGAACACTACCTTGTCACACTATTAAAGATGAGCTTTATTTGACACATGTACATCAAAACATTGAAAGATGCAGTGAAATGCATCATTTGCATCACAGACCTACACAATCCAAGGATGTGCTGGGGGCAGCCTCTGGCACCAATACAGCATGCCACAACTTTTGGAACATGGGAGAAAAGTGGAACATATGGAGAAAACCCATGTGATCACAGGGAGAATGGATAAATTCCTTACAAACAGCACTGAGAAATTAACCCTGAATGCAGGCTCTGCAAAGTGATCCTCTTTTGTAGTATATAATAAACACGAGAGATTCTGCAGATGCTGGCAATCCAGAGCACCACACACAAAATGCTGGAGGAACTCAGCAGCTCAGGCAGCATTTGTGGAAATGAATAAACAGTGGATGTTTCAGGCTGAGACCCTTCTCCAGGACTGGGTCTTGGCCCAAAACGTTGACTGTTCCTTCATTTCCATAGATGCTGCCTGACCGCCAGAGAAAGCAGGATCTCCCAGTGGCCACACATTTTAATTCCACATCCCATTCCCATTCTGATATGTCTATCCACGGCCTCCTCTACTGTAGAGATGAAGCCACACTCAGGCTGGAGGAACAACACCTTATATTCCGTCTGGGTAGCCACTAACCTGATGGCATGAACATTGACTTCTCTGACTTCCGCTAATGCCCCACCTCCCCCTCGTACCCCATCCGTTATTTATTTATATACACACATTCTTTCTCTCTCTCTCTCTCCTTTTTCTCCCTCTGTCCCTCTGACTATATCCCCTATCCATCCTCTGGGTTCTCCCCCCACCCTTTTCTTTCTCCCTGGGCCTCCTGTCCCATGATCCTCTCATATCCCTTTTGCCAATCAACTGTCCAACTCTTAGCTCCATCCTTCCCCCTCCTGTCTTCTCCTATCATTTTGGATCTCCCCCTCTCCCTCCCACTTCCAAATCTCTTACTAGCTCTTCCTTCAGTTAGTCTTGACGAAGGGTCTCGGCCCGAAACGTCGACTGTACCTCTTCCTAGAGATGCTGCCTGGCCTGCTGCGTTCACCAACAATTTTGATATGTGTTGCTTGAGTTCCTCCAGCATTTTGTTTATTGCTCTTTTCTACTCTTTATATTTGTAACTGATAGTAACTTTTTATATCTTGTAATGTACTGCTTCCGCAAATCGACAAATTTCTGGCATTATGTCGGTGATAATAAGCTTGATTGTGAAGGTTAGGCCCATGGGGTGTGGCTGGGATGAATGGTTCTCCTGAATACGTCTTCATTCTGCTCACCAGTTTCCCACACAGGAGCTCGTGGAACTGCCTGTAACATTTGTAAAATGCAGGTCCTGTAATTGTGTTGTTTCAATGACTCTTCTCTCAGGAGAGGCTTTAGCTTAAAGTGAACCTTTGATTTCTTCAGACACTGTTTCAAGAAAACAGTTGTGGACTTCAGGAGGTGGAAGTGGAGGAAAACACACCGTCCTCATCAGTGGAAAGGTTGAACAGTGTGGAAACATCTCTGAAGATCTATCCTGGGCCCACCATATTGATGCCATGACAAAGAAAGCATACCAGTGGCTATATTTCATCAGGAGTTTGAAGAGAATTTGTACGTCACCAAAGACACTCACAAATGTTTACGGGTGTACTGTGGAGAGCTTTCTAACTGATTGTATCACTGTCTGGTATGGAGGGGCCACTGCACAGGACGGGGAAAAGCTACAGAAAGCTGCGAGGTCTGCCAGCTCTGTCCTGGGCACCAGACCCACCCACCCCCCAGCATCTCGGGCATCTTCAAAAGGTGATGCTTCTAAAAGGCGGCATAACGACCCCATCACCCAGGACATATCCTCTTCTCTTTGATATCATCAGGAAGGAGGTACAGGAGCCGGAAGCCACAAACACAACGTTTTAGAGACAGATTCTTCCCTTTCACCATCAGATTTCTGAGTGGACAATGAACCCATGAACACTGTTTATTTTCTCTCCTTTTGCACTACTTATTTAATTTACACATGTTCTTGCTGTAATTTATAGTTTTTATTATTATGTACTACACTGTCCTGCTGCCGCAAATCAACACATTCCACGGTATATGTCAGTGATATTAAACCTGATTCTGATTTGGATTCTAAACAGTTAACCAGAATTCACTACACAAACTGAAAAACAAACAATATTCAGAAACGTTAGCTCCCCACTGTAGGAACCAAAAACGTGCCAACTTCAGATAGCTCACGGCTAGGAAAAAGCAGTGAATCTTCTCCTTAATCCTTAACAAACCATTAAAGTTTCCACGAGTGAATGTCTGCAGACCAAAACTTGGAAATGAGCCCGGAAGTCTGCTGGGCACTATAATTGTGCAACACTTCAACTTGCAAAGACATGGAATTTGTGTCTTACCCTCGTCTTGGCTCATTGCAATGCAATGCCATGCCTCGTTTATTTGTAAACACTCATTATTTGCTGACAACTCCCAGGACATTTCATTGGTGTGTTATTGGCTACAATTTGGCATGGTAGAGTTTGAGGCCATGCATTTAAGAGATTTTAAGGAGTAATTTTAAAAAATGAGTGTGAAAGTGAGAAATGGAGGGACTTTCAGAACCAATGTCAGAGATTATTCAAGATTCAAGATTGGTTAATGTAATTTCAAGTATACAAGGTGCCTCAGTGACCTCGAGAGCTATGTTCGATGGAGATAGGGCTTTATGCTTTGGTTCATAGAACATAGAATAGTACAGCACAGTACAGGCCCTTCGGCCCACAATGTTGTGCCGACCCTCAAACCCTGCCTCCCATATAAGCCCCCACCTTAAATTCCTCCATATACCTGTCTAGTAGTCTCTTAAACTTCACTAGTGTACCTGCCTCCACCACTGACTCAGGCAGTGCATTCCAGGCACCAACCACTCTCTGAGTAAAAAACCTTCCTCTAATATCCCCCTTGAACTTCCCACCCCTTACCTTAAAGCCATGTCCTCTTGTATTGAGCAATGGTGCCCTGGGGAAGAGGTGCTGGCTATCCACTCTATCTATTCCTCTTATTATCTTGTACACCTCTATCATGTCTCCTCTCATCCTCCTTCTCTCCAAAGAGTAAAGCCCTAGCTCTCTTAATCTCTGATCATAATCCATACTCTCTAAACCAGGCAGCACCCTGGTAAATCTCCTCTGTACCCTTTCCAATGCTTCCACATCCTTCCTATAGTGAGGTGACCAGAACTGGACACAACTCTCCAAGTGTGGCCTAACCAGAGTTTTATAGAGCTGCATCATTACATCGCGACTCTTAAACTCTATCCCTCGACTTATGAAAGCTAACACCCCATAAGCTTTCTTAACTACCCTATCCACCTGCGAGGCAACTTTCAGGGATCTGTGGACATGTACCCCGAGATCCCTCTGCTCCTCCACACTACCAAGTATCCTGCCATTTACTTTGTACTCTGCTTTGGAGTTTGTCCTTCCAAAATGTACCACCTCACACTTCTCCAGGTTGAACTCCATCTGCCACTTCTCAGCCCACTTCTGCATTCTATCAATGTCTCTCTGCAATCTTTGACAATCCTCTACACTATCTACAACACCACCAACCTTTGTGTCGTCTGCAAACTTGCCAACCCACCCTTCTACGCCCACATCCAGGTCATTAATAAAAATCACGAAAAGTAGAGGTCCCAGAACAGATCCTTGTTGGACACCACTACTCATAATCCTCCAATCTGAATGTACTCCCTCCACCATGACCCTCTGCCTTCTGCAGGCAAGCCAATTCTGAATTCACCTGGCCAAACTTCCCTGGATCCCATGCCTTTTGACTTTCTAAATAAGCCTACTGTGTGGAACCTTGTCAAATGCCTTACTAAAATCCATATAGATCACATCCACTGCACTACTGTCATCTATGTGCCTGGTCACCTCCTCAAGGAAATCTATCAGGCTTGTTAGACACGATCTGCCCTTCACAAAGCCATGCTGACTGTCCCAGATCAGACCATGATTCTCTAAATGCCCAGAGATCCTATCCCTAAGAATCTTTTCCAACTGCTTTCCCACCACAGACGTAAGGCTCACTGGTCTATAATTACCTGGACTATCCCTACTACCTTTTTTGAAAAAGGGGACTACATTCTCCTCCATAATCCTCCGGTACCATTCCCGTGGACAACGAGGACGTAAAGATCCTAGCCAGAGGCTCAGCGATCTCTTCCCTCGCCTCGTGGAGCAGCCTGGGGAATATTCTGTCAGGCACCGGGGACTTATCCATCCTAATGTATTTTAACAATTCCAACACCTCCTCTCCCTTAATATCAACATGCTCCAGAACATCAACCTCACTCATATTGTCCTCACCATCATCAAGTTCCCTCTCATTGGTGAATACCGAAGAGAAGTATTCACTGAGGACCTCGCTCACTTCCACAGCCTCCAGGCACATCTTCCCACCTTTATCTCTAATCGGTCCTACTTTCACTCCTGTCATCCTTTTGTTCTTCACATAATTGAAGAATGCCTTGGGGTTTTCCTTTACCCTACTCGTCAAGGCCTTCTCATGCCCCCTTCCTGCTCTTCTCAGCCCCTTCTTAAGCTCCTTTCTTGCTTCCCTATATTCCTCAATAGACCCATCTGATCCTTGCTTCCTAAACCTCATGTATGCTGCCTTCTTCCACCCGACTAGATTTTCCACCTCACTTGTCACCCATGGTTCCTTCACCCTACCATTCTTTATTTTCCTCACCGGGACAAATTCATCCCTAACATCCCGCAAGAGATCTCTAAACATCGACCACATGTCCATAGTACATTTCCCTGCAAAATCATCATCCCAATTCACACCCGCAAGTTCTAGCCTTATAGCCTCATAATTTGCCTTTCCCCAATTAAAAATTTTCCTGTCCTCTCTGATTCTATCCTTTTCCATGATAATGCTAAAGGCCAAGGAGTGGTGGTCACTGCCCCCCAGATGCTCACCCACTGAGAGATCTGTGACCTGACCCGGTTCATTACCTAGTGCTAGATCTAGTATGGCATTCCCCCGGTTGGCCTGTCCACATACTGTGACAGGAATCTGTCCTGGACACACTTAACAAACCCTGCCCCATCTAAACCCTTGGAACTAATCAGGTGCCAATCAATATTAGGGAAGTTAAAGTCACCCATGATAACAACCCTGTTATTTTTGCATCTTTCCAAAAATCTGCTTCCCAATCTGCTCCTCTGTATCTCTGCTGCTACCAGGGGGCCTATAGAATACCCCCAATAGAGTAACTGCTCCCTTCCTGTTCCTGACTTCCACCCATACTGACTCAAAAGAGGATACTGCTACTTTACCCACCCATTCTGTAGCTGTAATAGTATCCCTGACCAGTAATGTCACCCCTCCTCCCCTTTTCCCGCCCTCTCTATCCCTTTTAAAGCACTGAAATCCAGAAATATTGAGAATCCATTCCTGCCCTGGTGCCAGCCAAGTCTCTGTAATGGCCACTACATCATAATTCCATGTATGTATCCAAGCTCTCAGTTCATCACCTTTGTTCCTGATGCTTCTTGCATTGAGGTACACACATTTCAGCCCTTCTACCTTACTGTCTTTACACTGTTTATTCTGCTTCTCTTTCCTCAAAGCCTCTCTATATGTTAGATCTGGCTTTACTCCATGCACTTCTTTCACTGCTCTATTGCTCTCGGTCCCATCCCCCTCGCAAATTAGTTTAAACCCTCCCGAATCATGCTAGCAAACTTACCTGTAAGGATATTGCTCCCCCTCAAGTTCAGGTGCAAACCATCCAATCTGTACAGGTCCCACCTTCCCCAGAAGAGATCCCAATGATCCAAAAATCTAAAACCCTGCTCCCTGCACCAACTCCTCAGCCACACATTCAACTGCCATCTCCTCCAATTCTTACCATCACGTAGCACTGGCAGCAATCCTGAGAACGCCACCCTTGAGGTCCTGTTCTTCAGCCTTCTGCCTAGTTCCCGAAACTCACACTTCAGGACCTCATCCCTCTTCTTGCCTTTGTCGTTGGTCCCTCCATGTATCACGACTTCTGGTTGCTTTCCCTCTCATACCAGGATGTTGTGCACCCAGCCAGAGACATCCTGGACCCTGGCACCCGGGAGGCAACAGAACCATGCGGGTGTCCTTCTCACATCCACAAAATCTCCTGTCTGCTCCCCTGACTATAGAGTCTCCAATGACGACAGCTCTCCTCTTCTCCGTCCCACGCTTCTGCACCATAGGGTCAGACTCAGTGCCGGAGGCCCTGCCACCGTGGCTCACACCTGGTTGGTCGTCCCCGCCAACAGTATCCAGGACGGTAAACTTATTATTCAGGGGAATGGCTACAGGGGTGCTCTGCACTACCTGTCTGCTCACCTTCGCTTTCCCCCCTCTGACTGTCACCCAACGACCTGGTAAGGTGACCCCCGCCAAACAGGTCAAAGGGAGAGGCCAGACTAAAAGTGGTCCTGGTCGGGGGTTCAACCTGACTAGTAAAAGAAAACTGTTACAGAAAGAGCAAGATCTGAGTGTGATGGTATTCTCCAGCTGGGACTTGTATATCTGACAGTAGTGAAAACCGAGAGGAAGCTATTGACACAATGAAGGAAGCTCTGAACACCGCCAGAGATGGAGGACTTCCTTGCTGCCCTAAACGCCAGCTCCTTACTTCTCCCCTCTCCTCCCTTCCTGGTTTCACCTATCACCTTGTGGTTCTTCCTCCCCTCCCCTACTTTTTTTTACTCTGACTCCATCTTTTTTTTCAATTCCGAAGAAGGGTCTCGGCTTGAAACGTCGATGGTACTCTTTTCGATAGATGCTGTCTGACCTGCTGAGTTCCTCCAGCATTTTGAAGGTGTTGCATGGTCGAATAGTCCTCCAGCTTCAGCTCAGGGCTAACAACCGTGACTGGTAAAACAAAATTGTTACAGGAGTAGCAATGAAGAATCCTTCTACATCTGAGTGCAATGGTATTCCTGAGTCTTCACGCTGGACTGACAGTAGTGAAAACCGAGAAGAAGCTACTGACATGATGAAGGAAGCCCTGAACACCGCCCCAGAGATGGAGGAGCCTCACTGCTGCCCCAGCTGCCAGCGGTGTAATGGGCAGTAAGTAAGCAAGTAACCCCGTACACAAGCATAAAGGAGAATGAAATAGTTGTTACTCCAGACCCAATGCAGCACAAAAACACCATGCTAATAAAAATACAGTAGATATAAGTACGTAAGATAGTATGTATACATAGATAGATTGTATACCCATAAAATGACACTAGGTGCCTGACAGGAAATAATAAATTAGTGGTAGTTGGGTGGGTTAGTGGGTTAGTTGGTTCCTACAGTGGGAAACTAATGTTTCTGAAAATTGTTTGATCAGCCTGACTGCTTGGGTAAAGGAACTGTTTTGAGTCTGGTAGTCCTGGTGTGGATGCTACGTAGCCTCCTCCCTGATGGAAGTGCAACAAACAGTCCATGAGCAGGGTGGCTGGGATCCTTCATGATGGTTGGATAAACTTTAGTAATGTTGTACACTATGTGAGCATTACTCTCTCCACTCCAAAGTGTAATTTCATATAAACTGTTCGTTTGACATCCTCACTTTTTTAATGCTACCAAGGAGACCTAGTTGGGATTAAAGTGAGAGAGTGGGCCATTATCAGTGTCAGTCCTCTCCAAAGTTCTAACTATTGTCCTTGTGATGAGTTGAAAGTAAAATAGCACCAAATGTGACCCTCCCACTGTGGGGAACACAAAATCAATCGCAGAATTCTGAACATTAGGTGGCAAAGGATATGCACAGTCCAGGCCTCGTCTCCGGCTTGAAGGCCAGTGACCAGGAGTGCATGTGAATCTGAGGCATGAGAATGCATGAAGGTTAGTCGGTCAGCACACCCAGATTTCAAGCCTGGAGCTCGGTGTGCCCTGTCATCGGCTAGTCTGCAGCTTGATACCGAATACTGGAGGCTAAATGTCGATTTGTGTTCAAGGAGGCCGAAGCCTGGAGACTCACAGCTGGTGGCCTGTTCTCGAGCTGGAGGACTGTCTGTGTGTGTGTGGGGGGGGGGGGAGGAAGGAAAGGGGCTTATCTCATTGTTATTGTCCTGTTGCTTGTTGTGTCCTGTGATGGTCTGCCGAGCTTTGTGGGCACGCTATTTTGGTGCTGGAACGTGTGGCAACGCTCGCAGTAGGGCCACAGCACATCCCTGGGTTGTGTTGGATGTGAACGTACATGATACGTTTCACTGTGCAGTACGTGTTGATGTACTGTGATCAAGAAATTAATCTGAAAATTAAAGTGTCGATTACGTGTTGATTAAGCAATGTGGAAACAGCTTGAATCGACTTCCCACACCACAGATCAGGTTTGGAACATCATAATGGCCTGACGTGGACAATGAGGGTGGCGAATAGCAAAGGCAAAATCCTACTGTGCAGAGGGAGAAGTTATCCACCATCAGGGACGTATATACAGAAAGGTGTCCCAAAAGGATCCCAACCACCCTGCTCATGGACTTTGTCCCACTCCCATAAGGGAAGAGGCTTTCAATACTTGATAGGTTTCAATGACATCCCCCCACTATTCTAAACTCCAGCAAGTACAGGACCAGGGTCATCAAACTCCCCTCGTACATTAACCCTTTCATTTGCAGAATGACTCTCGTGAACCTCCTCTGGACCCTCTCCAATGCTAGCACATCCTTGCTTAGATAAGGGGTAGATAGACTAAAATTCAGAATGGCACTTTCTAAACATCATTGTGATGAATTAAATATAACTCCTCACAAAAGTGGATCAGATTCACATGACTTAAAAGATACAAAAAGAGGGTATAGACCCTCTTAGAGCCTCTTTCCATGTTGTATGACTCCATCACTCTTGGTTTGATTTCAACATTTAAGATAAATTTAGATAGGTACATAGATGGGAGGAGTATGGAGGGATATGGTGCAGGTGCAGGTTGATGGGACTAGACAGATCAATAATAATAATGATAATAAATACTTTCCTGATCCCGAGTGGGAAATCCTTTCATTGCAGCAGCAACATTTAAAAACACACTTATACTTTATACTTTATAGTCGCCAAACAATTGGTACTAGAACGTACAATCATCACAGCAATATCTGATTCTGGGCTTCACACTCCCTGGATTACAAATATTAAAAATATTAAAAATAGTTAAAATTAGTAAATACTAAAAATTTAAATTATAAATCATAAATAGAAAATAGAAAAATGGGAAGTAAGGTAGTGCAAAAAAACCGAGAGGCAGGTCCGGATATTTGGAGGGTGCAGCCCAGATCCGAGTCAGGATCCGTTCAGCAGTCTTATCACAGTTGGAAAGAAGCTGTTCCCAAATCTGGCCGTACGAGTCTTCAAGCTCCTGAGCCTTCTTCCGGAGGGAAGAGGGACAAAAAGTCTGTTGGCTGGGTGAGTCGTGTCCTTGATTATCCTGGCAGCACTGCTTCGACAGCGTGCGGTGTAAAGTGAGTCCAAGGACGGAAGATTGGTTTGTGTGATGTGCTGCGCCATGTTCACAATCTTCTGCAGCTTCTTTCGGTCTTGGACAGGACAACTTCCATACCAGGTTGTGATGCACCCTAGAAGAATGCTTTCTACGGTGCATCTATAAAAATTAGTGAGGGTTTTAGCTCTTAACAGTGTGCAGAATTAACTAATAATATACAGAATAATAATATACACAATAATAATTTTCCAATGTACAATAATAATGTACGCAATTATAGAGCAGAGACTATTGTACTATGATGCATGTTCTCCTGTTGCACAGAGATGAACTGTTGTATATGCTTATTGCATTTGTTAGGAAAGATTTTCTGTAACGATCCTTGTGACAGCAGAGTTGAATGAGTTTGTTCGAAAGGGTGCTCTGTTGCTTATTTAGTTTGGTATCAACTAGATGGGCTGAATGGCCTGTTTCTGGCCTTCTCCAGCATGTTTAAGTGAAATGATTTGAACTAACCTGAATTTATGCTATAGGCAGATTATTCCTTCTGAGAAAGGCCTGGAAATCATATCTTCTACTTCTTGAGATGGAAATAAGTTTTTAATAATATTCTCAGTTGTGGTCCAGCTCTGTGTTAACAAGCATGACTGGTCAGACAAAACTGTCATGGAAAAATGCTTCTACATCTATGTGTGATGGTGCACCTGCTTCTCCACCCGGGCCTTGCATGGCTGACCCTGAGCCACACCCGGGCACCAGAGAGAAGATGGGCAAGGTGTAGGACATTCATTGCTGCCCTGACCCTGAGCCACACCCGGGCACCAGAGAGAAGATGGGCAAGGTGTAGGACATTCATTGCTGCCCTAAACAGCAGCAAGTGTGACACGCAGTAAGTAAGGCAGTCATAGTTAGATCTGAGCAAACTTGCCAGAACTAAGGTATTAATTTTACAGTATCTCAGTGTCTGATGGTTGTTTTTAAGAAGTCAGTATGATTATGATACTCCAAGAATTAACTCAGTCACAGGCACATGATCCAAATCTTTATTTAGCTCTCTATTTGAAAAGTTAATTAAAATTGTGTCCTGTTCAACAGTCTGTGTGAATTGTTGAGGCAGCTTGATGAGATCTCAGCTGCTGGATGCCAGGGTCCCCTTGAACTGACATTTGACTGGCACCCGAAAGGAAAAACTCTTGCTGGATCTTCCAACTCTGTCATCAGCTTTCTGAACAGTCCGTGAACCCATGAACCCATGAGCCCTCGATATTGAGCTTTCCTGTTGCATTACCGTTTATTTTTTATATATTGTTATTGTACTTATGGTAATTTTTACGTATTGCTCTGTAGTGCTGCTGCAAACCATCAAATTTCATGATGTACGTCAGTGATAATAAAATTTGGGCAATAGGGCAATGTAAAGGTTAGGATGACATGTGACAGCACGTAATGTAACGGTTTGCATGACACATGACAGCGCGTAACATAATGTTTAGGATGACACGTGACAGTGCATAAGGTAACATTTAGCATGAGGCATGACAGTGTGTAACATAACGGTTAGCATGACACGTAACAGCACATAACGTAACGGTTCGCATGACAGCCTGTAGTTGAGGGTGGTAAACACACTGAGACTTTAGGTGGGGGTGGTACAGCACATTGAAACTACAGGTGGGGAGTGGTACACACACACTGAGACTGTAGGTGGGGGAGGCGCACACACATGCCGAGACTATAGGTGAGGGTGGTACACAGTGAGAATGTAGGTGGGCTGGTACACACACACACTGTATGTGGGGGAAGTACACACTGAGACTGTAAGTGGAGGTGGTACACACACTTTGAGACTGTAAGTGGGGCGATACACACACTGACACTGTATGTGGGGGTGGTACACACACATTGAGACTGTAGGTGGGGCGATACTGACACTGTATGTGGGGTGGTACACACACATTGAGACTGAGTGTGGATGGGACACACACTAAGTGGAGCTGGTCACACTGAGACTGCATGTAGGGTTGTACACACACACAGACTGCAAGTGGGAGTGGTAAACACACTGTGAGACTGTAGGTGTGGGTGGTACACACACAATGAGACAGTAGATGGGAGTGGTACAACCCACACTAAGACTAGGTGGGAATAGTACAGGCACACTGAAACTGTAGATGGGTTGCTACACACACACTAAGATTGTAGGTGTGTATGTTACACACTCTCAGACTTTAAGTGGGAGTGGTACACACACATTGAGACTGTAGTTAGGAGTGATACACCCATGCTGAGACTGCAGGAGCAGATTGTACACACACACACACACAGACTGCAATTGAGACTTTAAGTGGGAGTGACACACACACGGAGACTGTAGATATGAGTGGTACACACAGACTGTAGGTGTGGGTGGTACACACATACACTGAAACTGTAGCTGGGAATGGCACACACAGAGACTGACACTGTAGGTGGGGGTGGTAGACAAACATTGTGACTGTATGTGGGAGTGGTACACACACTGACTGTAAGTATGGGTGGCACACACACATAGTGAGACTATAGGGGGTGGTACACTCTGTGGGGTATCTGAGGTACTTTGTTGTCGGGGTCGGGTGTCCCATAGTGTCTGGGTCTCTCCAGTGTGATCCTCCCCGTCACCTAGACTCCTTTCTCATCCCCACCCCCTAACCTGCCAGTTTGTACTGCTCCCCCCCCCCAACATGTTCTCATGCTGGTTTCTGCTCCCTTCCTGTCCAGTCCTGAGGAAGGAAGGGTCTCTGCCTGAAACGTCAACTGCTTACTCTCTCTCCACAGACGCTGCCTGACCGGCTGAGTTGCTCCAGCGTTTTGCGTCCGTGTTTGCAGAATCCGCAGAATCTCTTGTGTCTGTAATTAACGACCGATCTCCCTCGAAGCCCCGAGCTTTACCTGCCCCGAATACTAATCGGACAGCATCTGCGCTGGGACGGCGCCGAGCCTCCAGGGCGGTGCTGGGGTCCGCGCCGCGCTCGCTTCTCCGGTACACTAACAGGTAGTTTGACACCCCAACTCTGGGGAGCAATTAACGCTGACAGAGATCGCCTCGGCAACTCTTCGCACTCCACCCTCCCCCCACCCCAGCCGTCTACCTCGCTCATTCAACATCTTCTCTCAGACAGGAGCAGGTCTCCTGTTCCTCGCCGTCTGCCGCTGGTGAGTACCGGGCAAATCCCGTGGGTTGTTCAGGCTGAGGGGCGGATGTCTGTGTCCTGCGCTGCTGAGGGTTGATGCCGCCGGTTGCTTGGTGTGGACGAGAGGGAGAGGTTACGTTTGCCCCGGGTTCTCGGTAACATCGTGCGGTGGGCGGCGGTCGGTAGTCGGTAACGGGGTGGGAGCGAAGTCACCGTACACTGCGGCCCGACCCGGTGGACTGACACCGGGAGAGCAGAGCCAGCCTCCGCCCATGCGGATGTGAGACAATTGGGTCAGGGGCAGGGCTGGGGCAGGGGCAGGGGCAGGGGCAGGGGGTGAGCTCCCCGCCGGCTCCGAGGGGAAGAAGGCGGCAGTTGAGCCTCCATCCTCTGAACCCGGAATACCGGGGTCTCTCCTGCACCGTGCAACCGGGAGACGGAGATCCGTCCGTTACTGAGTGCCCGATGTCCCCCACCTCCGGACCGAGGGCGGGCGGGCGAGAGGATGGACCTGCCCAGTGACCCCCACTTGTGGACGAAGGGCGAGTTCAGGTGAACCGCCGCGGAGCAGAGCGACGGGTCTCCCAATAAATTCAGCGTGAAAAGGAGCAACTGATGGATTAACGGCCATTCCACGTACGGGGGGAGGGGAGGGGTGAGGGGGGTGAGGGGTGGAGGGGAGGGGTGGGGGGAGGGGAGGGGTGAGGGGGGGAGGGGAAGGGAGGGGTGAGGGGCGAGGGGTGGGGGGGAGGGGGGGAGGGGAGGGGTGAGGGGGGAGGGGAGGGGTGAGGGGGGAGGGGAGGGGGCGAGGGGTGGGGGGGGAGGGGAGGGGCGAGGGGTGGGGGGGGGAGGGGAGGGGTGAGGGGGGGAGGGGAGGGGAAGGGAGGGGTGAGGGGGGAGGGGAGAGGGGGAGGGGAGAGGGGGAGAGGGGGAGGGGAGAGGGGGAGGGGGGAGGGGTGAGGGGGGAGGGGAGGGGTGAGGGGGGAGGAGGGGAGGGGGAGGGAGGGGTGAGGGGGAGGAGGGGAGGGGGGAGGGGAGGGGGGAGGGGAGGGGGGAGGAGGGGAGGGGTGTAGGGGAGGGGGGAGGGGGAGGGGAGGGGAGTAGGGGAGGGGGGAGGAGGGGAGGGGAGGGGTGAGGGGGAGGGGAGGGGTGGGGGGAGTTTAGGGATGGTATGGGAGGGGAGGGAGGGTGTGAGAGGGGGAGGCAGGGATGGGAGGGGAGGGAGTGAGAGCGGGTGGCAGGGAGGGGAGGGAGTGAGAGGGGGAGGTTGGGAGAGGAGGGATAGGTGGGGAGGGGTTGAGAGAGGCGATTGCAGAGAAGGGAGGGGGTTGAGAGAGGAGAGGGTAGAGGTGGTAGGGGAGGGGTGAAAGAGGGGAGTGGAGGGGAGGGGAGCAGGACTGGAAAACTACAAGTGTCGCTCCACTCTTTAATGAGGGAGGATGACAAGAAGAAAGGAAATTATAGGCCAGTTACTGCAGTTGACAAAGTGTTGGAGTATATTATTAAGGATGAGGTTTCAGGTTACTTGGAGACTAATGATAAAATAAGTCCAAGTCTGCATGGTTTCTGTAAAGGGAAATCTTGCCTGACAAATCTGGTGGAGTTCTTTGAGGAAGTAACAAACAAGATGAACAAATCCTGACGAAGGGTCTCGGCCTGAAACGTCGACTGTACCTCTTCCTAGAGATGCTGCCTGGCCTGCTGCGTTCACCAGCAACTTTTATGTGTGTTGCTTGAATTTCCAGCATCTGCAGAATCCTTGTTGTGAACAAAGGAGAGGCAGTGGATGTCAGTTACTTAGACTATCAGAAGGCATTTGATAAGGTGCTACACACGAGGCTGCTTAACAAGATAACATCCTGTGGCATTACAGGAGAGATACTGGCATGGATAGCAGAATGGCTGACAGGCAGGAGACAGTGAGTGGGAATAAAAGGGGGCTTTTTTGGTTGGCTGCTGGCGACTAGTTGTGTTCCTCAGGGACCGTTACTTTTCACATTGTTTGTCAATGATTTAGATAATGGAATTGATGGCTTTGTGGCAAAGTGGAAGCAATGTGATTGCAGCAGGACTTGGACAAATTGGAAGAATGGGCAAAAAAGTGGCAGATGGAATACAGTATTGGGAAATGTACAATAATGCATTTTGGTAAAAGGAACATAGTATGGTCAATTATCTAAATGGGGAGAAGGTTCAAACATCAGAGGTGCAGAGGGACTTGGGAGTCCTCGTGCAAGACTCTCAGAAGGTTAATTTACAGGTTGAGTTGTGGTAAAGAAGGGAAATGCAATGTTGGCATTTATTTCAAGGGGATTAGAATACAAAAGCAAGGAGATAATGCTGAGCCTTTATAAGACACTAGTCGGGCTGCACTTGGAGTATTGACAACAGTTTTGGTCCCCATATCTCAGAAAGGATGTGTTGCCACTGGAGAGAATTCAGAGAAGATTCACGAGGATGATTCCAGGAGGGGGAGACATATGAGGAGCATTTGGCAGCTTTGGGCCTGTACTCACTGGGATTTAGAAGAATGTGGGGGGGGGGGATCTCATTAAAACCTACCGAATATTGAAAGGACTAGATAAGGTGGATGTGGAGAGGATGTTTCCTATGGTGGGGGTATCCAGAACTAGAGGGTGCAGCATGAAAATTGAGGGGCGATCTTTTAGAACAGAGGTAAGAAGGAATTTTTTAGTCAGATGTGGAGGCCAGGTCCATGGGTATATTTAAAGGGGAAGTTGATGGTTTTCAGGGCATCAAGGGATAGAGCAAGAAGGCAGGTGTATGATATTGAGTGTGATCTGAGATCAGCCATGATGGAATGGCAGTACAGATTCGATGGGCTGAATGGCCTAATTCTGCTGGTATGTCTTATGGGAGTGAGAAAAAGGATTGCAGGGAGGAGAGGAGAGTGCAGGGAGGGGCTGGTAAGGGAGTGGGGTGAGAAAGGGGAGTGCAGAGGGGGAGGAGGTGAGACAGAGTGCAGGGAGGGGAGTTGAGGGTGACTGAGAGGAGAGTGCAGGGATGGGAGGGGAGGTGAGGGGGTGACAGAGAGTAGTTGCTCCCTGAAGTGAGACAGACACTGTTCATTCTAAGCTTGTTCTGTCGAACAATGAGACCACACTGCTGGAGAACTGTAACATCTGTTTTAACTGGGAGAGGGATCTCCACAGTGAGGCTGGAGCTGGATTTGTCTCGAACAAGAAGTTTGAGGGGGAGAAGTCAGGGTTCCCCACCTCCTGTAGAGCCGGGATGTTGGATGCTGGTGTGGGTAGGTGTGCATTTTGCTGTGATGAGGTCTGAGTGTAAAATTCAGCATCAAGGCCAGTGGAATGTGGACATTCATGGGAACGAGGAGCCGGGAGCTACTGTGGGAGGTGGGGCTGAGGTGGGGGATGAGCTGGGAACTTCCGAATGGCTGCCTCCTGCTCTCGTGTCTTGTGTGGGTGTTGCATGGAATTGCTTCTATCTGTTCCCGGGGGAGAGGGGAGTGAGGGGGTAGACAAAGGAATTCACATTGTACTGCTGAGTGCTTGGGGTGAGAGTGTGGTCTAGACGCTGAGTTTTGGCTGCTCTTCTATGGAGTATGGTGGGCACTGAGATGGGTACAGCTACTAAAGGGCTTGTGGCAGTTTGTGTGTGTGGCACGACTGACACCTGTGGCCCACCAGTCAAGAAGCAGCTCAATTCCTGAACACTCGGCATTAGTTTCATGCTAAAAAAACAATATTGGCTCAGAACTTTTTCAAATACCCTCATCTTGTCATTGGTTAATGTCACGAATTGGTTGAGGATTCAACAGGGAGGAAATTCTGAAATCAGAGTTGCAAAGGAACTTGGGAGTCCTCGTGCAGGGTTCCCTGATGGTTGACTTACAGGTGCAGTCGGTGGTAAGGAAGGCAAATGCAATGTTAACATTCATTTCGAGAGAACAAGAATATAAAAGCAAGAATGTAATGCTGAGGCTTTGTAAGGCATTGGTCAGACCTCACTCGGAATATCGTGAGCAGTTTGGGGTTCCATATCTGAAAAGGATGTGCTGGCATTGGAGAGGGTCCAGAGGAGGTTTGTGAAAACGATCCCAGTAATGAAAGGGTTAACATATGAGCAGCATTTGATGGCTCTAGATCTGTGCTCGCTGCGGTTTAGAAGAATGGGGGGAGGGGAGGGCAGGGGGAAGGATCTCATTAAAGTCTACCGAATGTTGAAAGACCTGAATAGTGTGGACGTTGAAAGTATATTTCTAATCATGTGAGAGTCTAGGACCGGAGAGCTTAACCTCAGAACAGAGGGATGTCCATTTAGAACAAAGATGAGGAGGAATTTCTTTAGCAAGAGGGAGGTGAATCTGTGGAATTCATTGCCACAGACAGTTGTAGAGGCCAAATCATTGAATATATTTAAAGCAGAGGTTGACAGGTTCTTGATTAGTCAGGGCTTTGAAGGTTACGAGGAGAAGGCAGGAGAATGGGGTTGAGAGGGAAAATAAATCAGCCATGAGGGGAATGGTGGAATAGACTCGATGGGCTGAATGGCCTCCACTCCTATGTCTTATGGTTATATAGACCCAAGAGGCAGGTGCATAGACCCAAGACGCGGGTGCATAGAGGTGAGAAGAAGCTGCTGATGGAGTATTTTTGGATGGCTACTTATGAGGAGGAAGAACGGGCAATGGGTGCTGAGCTCAGTGCCTATACCTCCCAGTGGGGTCAGTGGTTGTGCATCAGCAAATTTTGACTGATTTATTGTCCCTCTCAGCCCCAGTCTCCTGCCTTCTCTACATAACCTTTGATGCCTCGACTGATCTAGAAACTGTCTGGCTCAATGTGTACCTCAGAGGTCTGGTGCAGCTCCCAGCCCCCAGCCTCCCAGCTGGCACACCTATATTTCACCCGATCCTATTGAGAGCCCTGCTGTAGCTATCTGATCCCTGGCCAGTCCCTCACCTGCTTCCATATCAGTGCTATGTTTCCAGCTTACAGAACCTCCTGGGATTCCCAGTGCCCTAGTTATACAATTCTCCCAATGTCCACCTCAACCGCCCATAGGTCGCACCCTCTGTACCAGCTGCCTTCCTGACCCACAGCCTTTCAGAACAACTTGTAACCTTAACGCTTGCTCTAAATTCTCTCTGTACCTTACTGCTGCAGACATGCCTCCCATGAGAGATGACCCTAGTTCTGGAATGTTTTTACTTATTTCTATTTTATTTTGAGATACAATGCAGAATAGGCCCTTCTGGCCCTTCGAGCCTCACTGCACAGCAACCACCTCCCCCCCCCAAAAAAACCCAATTTAACTCTAACCTAATCACGGGACAATTTACAATGGCATACTAACCTAACCGGGACGTCTTTGAACTGTGGGAGGAAACTGGTGTACCTGGGGAAAGCACATGCATTCCATGGGGAAGACATACAGAGATCGCTGGGATTGAACTCTGAATCCCAACACCCCAGGCTGTGATAAAGTCATGCTAACCATTACACTACTGTGGCACCCAGAGTTCTCCTTGAACCTCAGGCCTGAAGCCCCTCACCCCCTCCCCATTAGAACATACCCATTTGATTAAGTTTTCAGCTCTCCCCTTCCTTGCTACTTTGCTGGTTTCTGTCAGTTTACCCTGTGGTGAAACTGCTTGGGATGTTTTCCTTTCGAAGTGCAATGTGACTGCAAGTTGCTTTCACTGATTGAACGTGGCGCCAAACACCAGACGGTGTTCACCAGGCACCGGAGCAGCTCAGTATCTGCTGATGCCAAGATGATGCTCATTATCCAAACATACAGCGCTCCCAATATCACATCCTTGTTCAGCAATCAGCTCACCTTCACGCCCTTCGCATATCTACAGCTAAACGAAACATTCACCCTTACACATATCTACAGCTAAACGAAACATTGTTCCTCTGGGACCAAGGTACAAAACATAGTGCATATAGTCACACACAGCAGATGTAGTTACGATCCAGCGCATACGGTCACAAAATAACAGGGCCGGGAGATTGACATAAAGTGTGAGGTGCATGTTTCGTAAGACAGTGTAATGTTACTGTCACTATTGTAATAAAACAAGCAGTCATATGAATATGTGAAACAGCAGCAATAAAAGATGAAAATTGACCAGTGCAGGATGGGAGTGTGTTGGTGAGTTGGATGTAGGGGAGGAGGAGGGACAGCAGGGCATTCAGACAGGGGGTACATGTGTGCCGGGTGGCAGCAGGGTGCTAAGAAGTCTCAACAGCCTGATGGCAGAAGCTGTTACCCAGCCTGACAGTTCTGATTCCTGTGCAGTGCTACCTTCTGCCTGATGGTAGGAGGTCAGAGAGATTGTGGGAAGGATGGGAAGTGTCTTTGGGAATGTGTATTGCCAGGGTCACTGTGTATGCTGCACTTCTGATGTGCCCTGTCTATAGAGATGAGCCGATTGCGTATATGACTGGTTTTTACTGAGTAGCGCCATGGTAACGTGGAAATTAGCACAACACTATGATAACTTGGGTCGTCAGAGTTTGAGTTAAATTCTGGCATCCTTTGTTACAAGTTTGTATGTCCTCCCTGTAGCTGCCTGAATTTGCGCAAGGTGCTCCGGTTTCCTCCCACAGTCCAAAGGCGTACTGGTTAGTAGGTTAATTGAGCATTGTAAATTGCCCAGTGATTAGGCTAGGGTTAAATAGGTGTGTTGCTGGGCATCATGGCTGGTTGGGTTGGAAGGGTCTGTCCCATGCATATCTCTAAGTAAATAAATAAGTGTCCCGAATGGAGAGGAGGAAAGTCCTCTCTCAGTGCCAGAAGTCCTGTTTTAAGTTGCACTCAGCGACCTGGAGAAATAACACACAACCTAGATGTGGCACGCACGCCAAATGCTGGAGGAACTCAGCAGGTCAGGCAGCATCTATGGAGGGGAATAAACTTTCTGTTTTCAGGCCAAGACCCTTCACTCCTCTCCATAGATGTTGAGTTCCTCCAGCATTTTGTGTGTGTTGCTCAGGATTTCCAGCATCTACAGAATCTCTTGTGCTTATGGGTAGATGGAGCACAGCTCTCATTCCAAAGATAATACACGATGCAGGCAGCCTGTGAAAGGAGAAGTATACACAATCTTTGATTGCCATAGAAGACTAGAGCCTGGAATGATGTAAAGTAACATTGCAATATTCCTGCCCAAAGCAACGTCCCAACATTTTGGGATGTAGCAGAAGGAGGCTATACTATAACAGAACATCACAGCCATTTGTATTCACACGCAGTGCCCACTTTATTAGCCAATCATGTGGCAGCAACTCAATGCATAAAAGCATGTAGACATGGTCAAGAGGTTCAGTTGTTGTTCAGACCAAACATCAGACTGGGGAAGAAATGTGATCCAAGTGACTGACCATGGAATGATTGTTGGTGCCAGACAGGGTGGTTTGAATATCTCAGAAACTGTTGATCTCCTGAGATTTTCACGCAGAACAATCTCCAGAGTTTACAGAGAATAGTGTGAAAACCAAAAAAAACATCCAGTGAGTGGCAGTTCTGTGGGCGAACAAGTCTTGTTAATGAGAGAGTTCAGAGGAGAATGGCCAGAGAAGAAAGTGACAGTAACTCGAATAACCACTCATTACAACAGTGGTTGTAACTGAGGATTGGAGGGTGGCTAATGTAACCCCGCTTTTTAAAAAAGGAGGGAAAGAGAAACCGGGGAATTATAGACCAGTTAGCCTGACATTGGTGGTGAGGAAGATGCTAGAGTCAGTTATCAAAGATGTGATAACAGCACATTTGGAAAGCGGTGAAATCATCGGACAAAGTCAGCATGGATTTGTGAAAGGAAAATCATGTCTGACGAATCTCATAGAATTTTTTGAGGATGTAACTAGTAGAGTGGATAGGGGAGAACCAGTGGATGTGGTATATTTGGATTTTCAAAAGGCTTTTGACAAGGTCCCACACAGGAGATTAGTGTGCAAACTTAAAGCACATGGTATTGGGGGTATGGTATTGATGTGGATAGAGAATTGGTTGGCAGACAGGAAGCAAAGAGTGGGAATAAACAGGACCTTTTCAGAATGGCAGGCTGTGACTAGTGGGGTACCACAAGGCTCAGTGCTGGGACCCCAGTTATTTACAATATATATTAATGACTTAGACGAGGGAATTAAATGCAGCATCTCCAAGTTTGCGGATGACACGAAGCTGGGCGGCAGTGTTAGCTGTGAGGAGGATGCTAAGAGGATGCAGGGTGACTTGGATAGGTTAGGTGAGTGGGCAAATTCATGACAGATGCAATTTAATGTGGATAAATGTGAGGTTATCCACTTTGGTGGCAAGAACAGGAAAACAGATTATTATCTGAATGGTGGCCAATTAGGAAAAGGGGAGGTGCAATGAGACCTGGGTGTCATTATACACCAGTCATTGAAAGTGGGCATGCAGGTACAGCAGGTGGTGAAAAAGGCGAATGGTATGCTGGCATTCATAGCAAGAGGATTCGAGTACAGGAGCAGGGAGGTACTACTGCAGTTGTACAAGGCCTTGGTGAGACCACACCTGGAGTATTGTGTGCAGTTTTGGTCCCCTAATCTGAGGAAAGACATTCTTGCCATAGAGAGAGTACAAAGAAGGTTCACCAGATTGATTCCTAGGATGGCAGGACTTTCATATGATGAAAGACTGGATCGACTAGGCTTATACTCGCTGGAATTTAGAAGATTGAGGGGGGATCTTATTGAAACGTATAAATTTCTAAAGGGATTGGACAAGCTAGATGCAGGAAGATTGTTCCCGATGTTGGGGAAGTCCAGAACGCGGGGTCACAGTTTAATGATAAAGGGGAAGCCTTTTAGCACATAGAACATAGAATAGTACAGCACAGTACAGGCCTTTTGGCCCACAATGTTGTGCCGACCCTCAAACCCTGCCTCCCATATAAGCCCCCACCTTAGATTCCTCCATATACCTGTCTAGTAGTCTCTTAAACTTCACGAGCGTATCTGCCTCCACCACTGACTCAGGCAGTGCATTCCACGCACCAACCACTCTCTGAGTAAAAAACCTTCCTCTAATATCCCCCTTGAACTTCCCACCCCTTACCTTAAAGCCATGTCCTCTTGTATTGAGCAGTGGTGCCCTGGGGAAGAGGCGCTGGCTATCCACTCTATCTATTCCTCTTATTATCTTGTACACCTCTATCATGTCTCCTCTCAACCTCCTTCTCTCTAAAGAGTAAAGCACTAGCTCCCTTTTAGGACTGAGTTGAGGAAAAACTTCTTCACACAGAGTGTGGTGAATCTGTGGAATTCTCTGCCACGGGAAACAGTTGAGGCCAGTACATTGGCTATATTTAAGAGGGAGTTAGATATGGCCCTTGTGGCTACGGGGATCATGGGGTATGGAGGGAAGGCAGGTACAGGGTTCTGAGTTGGATGATCAGTCATGATCATACTGAATGGCAGTGCAGGCTCGAAGGGCTGAATGGCCTACTCCTGCACCTATTTTCTATGTTTCTATGTCTCTATGGTGCAGAAGAGATCTCTGAATACACAACATGTCAAACCTTAATGTGGATGGGCTGCAGCAGAAGACCACAAACACACACTCAGTACAGGATGTCCTAATGAAGTGGCCACTGAGTGTAGATTGCCACAATGAGGTACGTTCCAATTTGTTAATAGATTCAGATTCTAAAAATTTAGATGTGTTGTGATTCTGGACGGCAAGGTTGATCAGAGTTGCATTTTGAACAAGATGGTAAGGTTTTTAAAATCCAAGCATTGTCTGGTAAGGAGTTAACGTGGTTGAGTGAGCACAACAGTGAGGTTGAACTGCCGGTCTATCCACTGCTAACAGAGCATCATCACAAAGAAGCTACCATTGTGAATTATTACAGGATTCACAGAAGTGATATTCAAGTGTACTGTTGTCACTTTCTAAAAGATTTGGAGGTACCAGCCAAGATCCTAAATGCCAGGATTATTATGATAATGATTTTCGGAGCTTACAATGTGAAATTTGTGGATGGATATCATTGTGGTGATTGAAGATAAACTAGATGCAGAGTAACAAAAGGACAGGCTATGATATAATACCCTGCTGAGAAGGTCACCCACTCTCTCCAGAGGACCTGAAGAAGTTGTTTCTCATTAGTGCCTCTCGCCTGCATAAATTGGTGAGACAATATTCACCCCTTTGTTGCTTGAAGCTAAAGCTTCATAGCCATAAACTGTTATTGTGAGATCAAACAGAAACTAATTAGATGAAGGTATAAGGCAGTGGAATTTTAAGAATCTCATGGTGTGGAGATTTGTCATGCTTTGCAGAGTCAATGCATTCTTTTCAAGACTTTCATCTTATTCCTTTTTATTCTGAAGATTCTCTTATACAAACAACAAATATCAAAACTGCTTTCCAGCTGAGTGTCAGAGTGTAGTGATATAACTATTTTTAAAGGAATTATTTAAAAATGCAACATTACACAAGTCAACTCTCCTGTTTTTCATTCTGTTTCGGAGACTGACCCTAACCCTAAATTTCCCATGTAAACTTTGAAAGTTATTGCCATAAAAATTCTGGCATGTATAATCCTGACCGATATCTCTGAACCTGTCAGCAGTGGTTCCCTCCATGCATAAGATGTGATTTTACTGCAGATGAGCTGGGAACAGCGTTAGGATAAAAAAAAGCCTCTTCTGTAAGGAAAGGATTACAGTACGAACAGAAGTTCACACAACTTCTGCCACTTTCTGGCAACCATTTTCAGTCAAAATTACGTGAGTAAAAGCAAAAAATCTATTTGCATTTTGATTCAATTCATTAAATAGAACAGAAATAGACTGTATTTTAAATAATTTAAAAGAGGGGGTGAGGCTTTAAGTGTTTCCAAATGGAATTGGATTGTAGACAGGGAGAGCGTATGTCACACAGATTAATCAACATGTTCAAATACCCAGAGCATCAGTCAAAATGTTTAGATTTAATTATGTAAAAATATTCTGGAATTAATTGCACTTTTATCGAATGGGACTGATAAACTATTGATTGTTATAAAAACCCATTTGGTCCACTAACAGGGAACAAAATCCTCCTTCCTTATTGGATTGCAGAACTGGTCCGGTGAAGTGGTCAAGCAGAGTAACAGTTGTTTGGTCAGTCGTCTAGATCTTGTGACTGAGTGATGAAACAAGTGTGTTTGAGAAATGAAACATTTCTTTCCAAGTGTGTACGATCTGCTCAAATTTAGAAATACTCAGAAATTGAGTATACTAAAATTGAAATTACTAAATGACAATAAAAAAGGACTGTGTGTCCTCAGAATCTAAAATCTAATCTAAATTGGCATTAAATTGAAAATTTCGAGTAGAAACAGAGCTGGAGAACTAATTATTCTGCTAAGTGGAACCACTTCTCTGTATACAGACTATATTTCAACCACAGACTTGATGTGGGTGTGTGTGTATGGGGGTTAAGTGTGGAAGAAACAGCGCATAGCCTGACAGTGTCAGGGTGCCAAAACGTGCAGACTGCTTTCTAATTTTTGATGGATTCCAGTCACCACCCCATCTCTCCGGTAGTGAAAATGAGCCTAGTCTCAATAACAAAGGGAATGGTCTCTCAAAATGGTTCTGCACATGGATATGCACCTGCTAAAAGATACCAGAACTGCCACAAATGGTGTTTTATTCCGCCTTCGAACACTAGGCATAAAAAGGACTGAACGTACTAGAATTTCTTAGCATCTGCCCGGTACCTGACAGGGAAGTGAGGGAACTGGAAAGCAATGAAGAGAGTGAGGAATAGGGGTAGATGGTAAAGAGAGTCCTTTCTGGTTGACTGATGGTGACCAGTGGTGTTCCTCAGGGATCTGCGTTGGGACTGCTTTTTATGTTACATGTCAATGATTTGATGGAATTGATGGTTTTGTGGCCTAGTTTGTAGATGTTATGAAGATAGGTGGAGGGGCAGGTAGTTTTGAGGAAATAGGGAGGCTACAGAAGGACTTAGACAGATTAGGAGAATGGGCAAAGAAGTGGCTGATGGAATACAGAGTTGGGAAGCGTGCTGGCCTTTTAACTTGCTCTATGATCAATTTAACTCTTCCTTCCTACATAGTCCTCAATTTTTCCATCATGCATGTGCCTATCCAAGTTTCCTAAATGTCCGTATTGTACCCGCCTCGACCACCACACCTAGCAGAGAGTTTCACACACCCACACTCTCCATGTAAAAAAAACTACTTATCTCTGACATCCCCCCTATACTTTACTCCAACCACCTAAAATATTTGTCTCCTTTCCACCCTGGGAAAATATCTCTGGCTGTCCACACGATCTATGCCATTTATCATCTTGTACATCTCTATCAAGTCACTATAAATTCTTAAAAGTTATGAAAATTATTTAAGTACTGTAATTAAATAATAATTCCAACAATACATCTCTCAGCAACTGCTTTCAATGAGCTATCATAGGTAGACTGTGGGGAATCAGGTATGGGACCACCCATGAGGTGCTTTTCACATGGTGTACAGCCTCAGGTTGAGAAAAGGACAGTCTTTGGACTCACACAAAGGTCAGCAAAAAATACCTTTCACAGGAAGCACAAGTCTTCCACAGACTGGATGCACAGATGTGGGCAATGGAGGCTTCTTTGTCGAGAGATGTGGGCGCAACTGGCATTTATTGCCTTTTCCCTTTGGCCCTTGAGTTAGGTCACCACAGAGACCTTTTTCCTAGCGGAGTGCTGGAATGCTGGAATGCTGAAAAGCAGCGCTGGTTTGGAACGAGAGCAGGGTGACGACGCTGAGGCATTAATGTCACTGGTCTGAGTTAGTGTGGACAAAGTTTACAGTTTCCATTGTAAGTCAGGCCACAGGGACTATCAAGTTGAAGTTTAATTGTCATTCATGCATACACATGAATACAGCCAAATGAAACAGTGTGCCAAGTGCACGACACAGTACCTACAGTCACACACAGTACACAGCACATACAGTTCCAATAGCAGAAAAACATACAGCCACAAAAAATATAAATATATATATACCCTACTCCTGAGTGGCATGGTCTGTAGACGGATACTGCATGAAGGTAGTGAAATCTGAGAGAAGGGAGTTAGATTCCATAGTCAGGAAGGACACACACACACACACACACACAAGACTGTAACTCTGTTCTGACACAGAGAGAGAGAGAGAGACACACACACACACACACACACACACACACACACACAAGTGTTCCGACACTCTTCTCAAATAACAGCAACATTTCACTTTTAGTATCTGTATTTGGGATCATTTTACTTTTGTGTTATGAAGTGCATTTGACCTAGATAATGTGTGAAGGTTAGGACAAGCTGTTCGAGCTGTTTCTGATGACGTATGCTGGACCTTTTTACACTCAAGGCTTCATTGTTAGGAGTGGGAGTCACTGAGTTAATCTGTGTTCTGATGCAGTTCCTAATCTTTACAGGAGGGAATAAACTGCTGAATACAGGGAATAAAATCCCACACCTAGAAACTGGAAAAACGCAAGGCTATGGATGCTGCAATAACACAAAAGACATAGGAGCAGAATTAGGCCATTCGGCCCATCAAGTCTGCTCCACCCTCTCAAAACTATCTCATGCTATGCCCCCATAGCCTTTGACGCCTTGCTCCTCTTACGTTAACCTTTTCATTCCTGGGATCATTCTTATGAACCTGGAGCTACAAACAGCTGCGAGTGCTTGGTGGGTCAGGCAACATCACTGGAGACAAAGGGTCTTTGGCCTGAAACATCAACAACATTGCTTTGCCTCCCCACAGGCTGTCCGGCACACTGAGTCTTTCCGACAGTTCATGTTTTGCTTACCTACAGAGCACCTTCACAGGGACGGGGAACATCAGTTTGGAGGGGCAATGGAGAAGGTGTGAGGCAGAACTGTGGAATAAAAACCCTGAGGATGCAGAGGGTGAAGTGTTTGATGGCTCTGAGCCTGTACTTGCTGGAGCTTAGAAGAATGTGGAGGGATCTCATTGAAACCTTCTGAATATTGAAAGGTCTAGATAGAGTGGATGCGGAGAGTATGTTTCCTATAGTGGGGGAGTCTAGGAGCAGAGGACACTGTAGAATAGAGAAGAGGAGGACTTTCTTTAGCCAGAGGGTGGTGAATTCATTGTCATAGATGTCTGTGGAGGCCAAGTCATTGGATATATTTAAAGCAGAGGCTGATAGATTCTTGATCAGTAAGGGGTCAAAGGTTATGGGGAGAAGGCAGGATAATGGGGTTGAGAGGGAAAATAAATCAGCCGTGATCGAATGGCAGAGCAGACTTGATGGACCAAGTGGCCTTATTCTGCTCTTATGTCTTAAGGCCTCATGGTCTTTGTCTTAGGGGTTGACAAACAGACTTTACTTTGAACATTACAGCATAGTAGAGGCCCTTCGAAATGCTTTAATGTACTCTAAGATCAATATAACCCTTCCCTTGCACATAACCCTCCATTTTTCTATTGTCAATGTGCCTGTCTGGGTACCTCTCCTAAAAATGGAGGATTATGTAGGAAGAAAGGTTTAGATTGGTCTTGGAGTAGATTGAGGTCGGCACAGCATCGTGGGTCAATGGGCCTGTACTGCTACACTGTTCTATGTTCTAAGTGGCAGCAGTTTAGGGGAGGCTACACTGAACATCACCACTTCTTCATCCGAGGACCATCCATCTGCACTATTTGAAGCAGAGAATATCTCTGAATGAAGTTGTCTAGTCAATTAGCCTCAGGACTGAATCCAGGCCCTTGTTCTCGCCAAGATGGCAGGGGGCTTGCAGAGGTAAGCACTGAAGAAGGAGCACTATTGCATTCATCGTGCTTTCTTAATTCACAGAAGGAGGCTATTCAGCCCATCAAGTCTGTGCCGGCTCCAAGAGCACACACATCAGTTCGTTGCCCCACCTATCTCTCATGTGCCCCACTTTGGGTTGTGGGAAGAGCAGCCCAGTTTAGATTATAGGGAGGCCATGCAAACGCCCACAGACTGCACCAGAACCTGTGGCTGAACACCAGTCAGCGGAGCCGTGGCTGCAGCACCTCTTGCTGCACTATTTCACTGCCCTGAGACGTTAGTGTACACCCAGTGATCACCTGGTCATTAACGAAAATCTCTGATCATCCAATCACAAGGCAGCAACTCAATGCATCATAGCACAGTCAAGAGGTTCAGCTGTTGTTCAGACCAAACATCAGAATGGGGAAGAAATGTGATCTAAGTGACTTTGATTGGGGAATGATTGTTGGTGCCAGATGGGGTGGTTTGAGTATCTCAGAAACTGCTGATCTCCTGGGATTTTCACACACAATAGTCTATAGAGTTTACAGAGAATTGTGTTTAAAAAAAAAACACAAAAAAAAAATCCAGTAAGTAGCAGTTCTGTGAGTGAAAATATCTTATTAATGAGGGAGGTCAGAGGAGAATGGCCAGACTAGTTCAAACTGGCAGGAAGGTGACAGTAACTCCAATGACCATGTGTTACAACAGTGGTATGCAGAAGAGCATCTCTGAATGCACAACACATTGTACCCTGAAGTGGATGGGCTACAGCAGCAGAAGACTACACTGGGTCCCACTGCTGTACGTTATAAAGTGGCCCCTGGTTGTATATTACATGAATTAGCTGATTCCAGAACATAATCTGAACTTTCAGCAGCAGCCACATTGCAACCACTCAACAGAACTTTCTAAATGCCATGCTCAATCCATTTAGAAAACAGTTTATTCTATTGGGAACTTTGATTGTATTTTTTAATTCATCACGGTCAAGATGACATGACAGGCAAATTCTATTTTCTTTCTAATAATTTTCTTGTCAGCAGAAAAACATAAGAACACAAGAAATAGGAGCAGAAGTAGGCCATCCGGCCCATTGAGCCTGCCCCGCCATTCAATAAGATCATGGCTGATCTGTCTGTAAACTCAGCTCCATCTACCTGCCTTTTCCCCATAACCCTTAATTCCATTACTATGTAAAAACCTATCTAATGTTTCTTAAGAATATTTAGTGAGGAAGCCTGGGCAGAGTATTCCACAGATTTGCCACTCTCTAGGAAAAACAGTTTCTTCTCATCTCCATCCTAAATCTTCTCCCCTGAACCTTGGGCAATGTACCCTAGTTCTAGTTTCACCTACCAATGGAAACAACTTTCCTACTTCCATCTTATCTATCCCTTTCAAAATTTTGTATGTTTCTATAAGATCCCCTCTCATCCTTCTGAACTCCAGAGGGTATAGTCCCAGGTGACTCAATCTCTCCTCATAAGTCAACCCCTTCATCCCTGGAATCAGACTGGTGAACCTCCTCTGCACTGCCTCTAAAGCCAGTACATCCTTCCTCAAGTACAGAGACAAGAACTGCACACAGTACTCCAGGTGCGGCCTCACCAGTACCCTGTACAGTTGCAGCATGACCTCCCTGCTCTTGAATTCAATCCCTCTAGTAATGAAAGCCAACATTCCGTTTGCCTTCTTAATAACCTGTTGTACCTGCAAGACAACTTTTCGCGATTCGTAAACAAGCACTCCCAAGTCCCTCTGCACAACAGCATGCTGAAATATTTCACCATTTAAATAATAATCTGCTCTTCTATTATTCCTTCCAAAGTGAATGATCTTGCATTTACCAACATTGTATTCCATCTGCCAGACCTTGGCCCGCTCACTTAACCTATCTATATCCCTCTGCAGACTCTCCACATCCTCTGTACAATTTGCTTTTCCACTCAGTTTAGTGTCATCAGCAAATTTGCTACACTACGCTCAGTCCCCTCTTCCAAATCATCAATGTAAATGGTAAGCAGCTGCGGGCCCAGCACCGACCACTGCAGCACCCCACTCACCACTGACTGCCAACTGGAGAAACACCCATTTATACTAACTCTCTGCCTTCTATTGGTTAACCAATCCATTATCCATGCCAATACACTTCCTCCGACTCCATGCATCCGTATCTTATTTATAAGTCTCTTGTGCGGCACCTTATCGAACGCCTTCTGGAAATCCAAGTATACGACATCCATCTGTTCCCCTCTATCCACTGCACTCATTATGCCCTCAAAGAACTCCAGTAAGTTTGTCAAACAGGATCTGCCCTTTCTAAATCCATGCTGCTTCTGTCTAATGGAACCACACTTCACTTCACCACTGGGAAACTTCCAGTCCTTTAGCAACCACAATTTCTGGTTTGTGGAGAGACTTCTCACCAAGGCCAAGTTTTGGATTATTACTGTCTGTGAGTGTGATGTGCAGCTCTGGCTGGTGAATGGTACCAACCCAGATTTCCAAGCCCTTAGCCTGATGGAAAGTAAAGGCAAATGAACCTTGAGGTCTATGACCCAGGACATCAAACCAGGGGAAGGAGCGCTGTGACCAACATAGAACATGGAAGAGAACAGCACAGAAACAGGCCATTCAGCCCACAGTATTGTGCTGAACCAATTAAATTAATAATCAAATAGCTAGCCCCTTCTGTCTACACAATGTCCATATCCTTCCATTTCCCTCACATTGATCTGTCTATCTACATGTCCAATTTCCTCACATTCATCTGCCTGTCTAAATGTCCATTTTCCTCACGTTCATCTGTCTAAATGTCCAATTTCCTCACATTGATCTGTCTATCTAAATGTCCATTTCCCTCACATTGATCTGTCTAAATGTCCATTTTCCTCACGTTCATCTGTCTAAATGTCCATTTTCCTCACATTCATCTGTCTGTCTACATGTCCAAATTCCTCACATTCATCTGCCTGTCTAAATGTCCAATTTCCTCACATTCATCTGCCTGTCTAAATGTCCATTTTCCTCACATTCATCTGTCTAAATGTCCATTTTCCTCACGTTCATCTGTCTAAATGTCCATTTCCCTCACGTTCCCTCTTAAAATTCCCTCTGCAAACAAGAGAAAATCTGCAGATGCTGGAAATTCAAGCACACACACAAGATGCTGGAGGAACTCAGCAGCACCTGTGGAAAAAAGTACAGTCGATAATTTGGGCCAAGTGCCTTCACCAGGACTATAAGGAATAAATGTGACCCAAAGTCCTGTCAAAAGGTCTTGGCCCGAAACATCGACTGTTCTTTTTTCCATAGATGCTGCCTGGCCTACTGAGTTCCTCTAGCATTTTGTGTGTGTGTCTTAAAATTCCCTAATGTATCTGCCTGGACCACCAGCACTTCCAGTTGCTCACTGCTCTCTGTGATTTTTAAAAAAACTTGCCCCTCACATCTCCTTTGAAATTTCCCTTCTCACCTTAATTGCATGCCTTCTGGTATTAGATATTTCAACCCTGGATAAAAATATTGTTGATGAGTTGACAGTTGATGAATTATGTGCTTCCATTCAGAACTAAGTAAAGTTCTCCCCAAATTAAAGGAAACTTTAATACCACAGAACCCTCATATCCCAGAACAAGACTGTCTGTTTGACTCTGATGATAATGACTTCCAAAACATCCCAGTGTGACCAACTGTGATCCAAACAACACAGGACTCTGAAGGTGTGAGTGTTAGTGAGCTCAGATCACATCATGAGATCTGAGGCGAAGGTGTGTGTGATGGTGTGTCTGTGTGTGAGTCTGTGTGTGATGGTGTGTGTATCTGTGAGTGATGATGTGTGTGTGTTTGTGTGTGCATGTGAGTGATAGTGTGTGTGTGAGTCTGTGTGATAGTGTGCATGTGTGTTTGTGTGTGATTGTGTGTAATGATGTGTGTGTGTGATGGTGTGTGTATCTGTGAGTGATGGTATGTGTGTGTGTCTGTGCTTGTGAGAGTGTGTGAGTCTTTGTGTGATGGTGTGCATGTGTGTGTGTTTGTGATGGTGTGTATGTGTCTGTGTGTGATGGTGTGTGTCTGTGTGTGTGGTAGATTATAAATACACTTCTTATGAAATCACTAGTGTGTGTGGTAATAATGAACTCTACTGATAATGCGATTCAGGCGGAATATCTCAGTTCTACCAAAATGACCGTGTTATTGATGTTGGGCTGATGTCAATGCGGGGTGGAAGCAGGTGGATCAGTAGGAAGGTTTTTGTCTGTTTCCCACATCATAAAAGCATAAGACATTGGATTAGGGCATTTAGCCTAGTGATTCATCAGGGTGTCAGAGGTTATAGGAAAAGGCAAGGAGAATGTGATTGAGAGGGAAAGTAAATCAGCCATGGTTGAATGGCATAGCAGAATCGAAGAGCCAAATTGACTCATTTGGCTCCTGTATCTTATGGACTTGTGAACCATCTGGCACAACCCTAATCCAAATCGTTTAACAACACCAGCATCCTGTCATGACCTTGCACTAACATTGACTTTTTCTGTTTGAATTATTTTTTTCTCAAAGAAGTTGTGTGTAATTTATGTTTAATTTGTGTTTTTGTTGTGAGTGTGAAATTTTTCATTGTGACTGTGCATTTATGTACTTGTGATGTAATCTCGATTTTGACTTGAATTGAACTGCTTTTCAGTTAAGTGTTTCAGTCTCCACAGATACTTCCTGACCTGCTGAGTATCTGTAGGCCCCTGTATCTGTTTTTTTCATTATTGACCGCCCATCTGAATCAGTATCTGTAGATCAGGATGGGTCCTGCTCAGGGAAACCCTTTAGAAATGAATGTGGCAGCAAGCTGGAAAGGTGGGTGTTCTGAGAAAGCTCTACAACAGATGTCCTCATACACTCCTGAACCAATTTCATAAGCAAACTAGCAGTGGAGTTTTGCACAGCAAGTGACCTCATTCCACATAGAACACGTGTGTCGTTGGTGGAGACGTGATTCATGGGCAGATGTGCCCCGATGAATTTCTCATGTGGGACATGCAACCTGCAGATGTTTGGAGATTTGTCCCATTCCAGAAATAGCAGATTTATGTCCCTGAACAGTGCTGTGCAACTGAACTTCTCAGAATCAGATTTAGCGTCATGAGTATATGTCACGTAATTTCCTGTTTTGCCGCAGCAGTACTTTGCAATATATAATGTTAAAAACTATAAATTCTAAGTATAGAATAAGGCCTCCATCGGTCAGAGTTTAACATGGATGTTATGTCCTAGCTATCTACACAATCCTGGGCAGTACAACAAGCTGTTGTCCATGTAGCCAGCTCCCTCTCCACGCAACTGATGAACCCAAAGGAACGGTAGACACCGATACAGTTTGGTACCAGCACTGTCACAGGAGTTGCCAGTCAGCGTTGAACTCAATGTAGGACTGCCTTAGGGACACCAGCTCCGGATTTTTCCTTCAGGGTTTACTCCCGAAGCCTTCCCCATGAGTGGGTATGGCTGCAAGGCAGCGGAGATGTGAGATCAGAGTTTTCCTTCCAGATGAACTGCCAACCACGGCTGATGAGCCCCATCTGCCCAAAGCGACTGGTTTAAAGGCACCAGTAACCTGCCTTTCCCCCTTCTCCTGTCAGTAGAAACAGTTCCGCCAAGCTTAGTAGCTAAACCACATGTGAAGGCCAGGAACTGGACTTGGGTTTTCAGAGGCTATTTGAGGTACACGCCACTGGGAGCATGTAATAGATAATGGGAGCTTGTCCCCATTACCACTCCTGGCTATGACTACCTTGCAGCATATATAATACATAAAAAAATTAAGTAAGTCGTACAAAAAGACAGAGCAAAAAAAGTGACGTTGTGTACATGGGTTAATTGTCCATTCAGAAATCCAATGGCAGAGGGGAAGTTGTTCCTGAAATGTTGAGTGTGTTTCTTCAGGCTCCTGTACCTCACCCGATCAGAAGGCATGTCCCGAATGATGGTATGGGGGGAGAGGGAGTTCTTCACGACGGATGCCGCCTTTCTGAGGCATCGCCTTTTGAAGATGTCTTCAGTGCTGGGGAGGCGAGTGCCCATGATGAAGCTGACTGGGGTTACAACTTTCTGCAGCCTTTTCTGATCCTGTGCAGTGGCCCCACCATACCAGACGGTGATGCAACCAGTTAGAATGCTGTCCACGGAACATCTGCAGAAATCTACCACCTATCACCTCCCAGCTTCTCACTCCATCCCCACCCCCTGCCCAATGACCTTCCCCCTCACCTGGTCTCACCTATCACCTGTCAGCTTCTCACTTCATCCCCACCCCCTGCCCACTGACCTTCCCCCTCACCTGATCTCACCTATCACCTGTCAGCTTCTCACTTCATCCCCACCCCCTGCCCACTGACCTTCCCCCTCACCTGGACTCACCTTTCACCACCCAGCTTCTCACTTCATCCCCACCCCCTGCCCACTGACCTTCCCCCTCACCTGGTCTCACCTATCACCACCCAGCTTCTCACTCCATCCCCACCCCCTGCCCACTGACCTTCCTCCTCACCTGGTCTCACCTATCACCTCCGAGCTTCTCACTCCAACCCCACCCCCTGCCCACTGACCTTCCCCCTCACCTGGTCTCACCTATCACCTCCCAGCTTCTCACTTCATCCTCACCCCCTGCCAACCGACCTTCCCCCTCACCTGGTCTCACCTATCACCACCCAGCTTCTCACTTCATCCCCACCCCCTGCCCACTGACCTATCCCCTCACCTGGTCTCACTAATCACCTCCCAGCTTCTCACTTCATCCCCACCCCCTGCCCACTGACCTTCCCCCTCACCTGGTCTCATCTATCACTTGTCAGCTTCTCACTTCATCCCCACCCCCTGCCCAATGACCTTCCCCCTCACCTGGTCTCACCTATCACCTGTCAGCTTCTCACTTCATCCCCACCCCCTGCCCACTGACCTTCCCCCTCACCTGGTCTCACCTATCACCTCCCAGTTTCTCACTTCATCCCCACCCCCTGCCCACTGACCTTCCCCCTCACCTGGTCTCACCTATCACCTCCCAGCTTCTCACTCCATCCCCACCCCCTGCCCACTGACCTTCCCCCTCACCTGGTCTCACCTATCACCTCCCAGCTTCTCACTCCATCCCCACCCCCTGCCCACTGACCTTCCCCCTCACCTGGTCTCACCTATCACCACCCAGCTTCTCACTTCATCCCCACCCCCTGCCCACTGACCTTCCCCCTCACCTGGTCTCATCTATCACTTGTCAGCTTCTCACTTCATCCCCACCCCCTGCTCACTGACCTTCCCCCTCACCTGTTCTCACCTATCAGCTCCCAGCTTCTCACTTCATCCCCACCCCCTGCCCACTGACCTTCCTCCTCACCTGGTCTCACCTATCACCACCCAGCTTCTCATTTCATCCCCAACCCCTGCCCACTGACCTTCCCCTCACCTGATCTCACCTATCACCACCCAGCTTCTCAGTTCATCCCCACCCCCTGCCCACTGACCTTCCTCCTCACCTGGTCTCACCTATCACCTCCCAGCTTCCCACTTCATCCTCACCCCCTGCCCACTGATCTTCCCCCTCACCTGGTCTCACCTATCACCTCCCAGCTTCTCAGTTCATCCCCACCCCCTGCCCACTGACCTTCCTCCTCACCTGGTCTCACCTATCACCTCCCAGCTTCCCACTTCATCCTCACCCCCTGCCCACTGATCTTCCCCCTCACCTGGTCTCACCTATCACCTCCCAGCTTCTCACTTCATCCTCACCCCCTGCCAACTGATCTTCCCCCTCACCTGGTCTCACCTATCACCTCCCAGCTTCCCACTTCATCCTCACCCCCTGCCCACTGATCTTCCCCCTCACCTGGTCTCACCTATCACCTCCCAGCTTCTCACTCCATCCCCACCCCCTGCCCACTGACCTTCCCCCTCACCTGGTCTCACCTATCACCACCCAGCTTCTCACTTCATCCCCACCCCCTGCCCACTGACCTTCCCCCTCACCTGGTCTCACCTATCACCTGTCAGCTTCTCACTTCATCCTCACCCCCTGCCAACTGATCTTCCCCCTCACCTGGTCTCACCTATCACCTCCCAGCTTCCCACTTCATCCTCACCCCCTGCCCACTGATCTTCCCCCTCACCTGGTCTCACCTATCACCTCCCAGCTTCTCACTCCATCCCCACCCCCTGCCCACTGACCTTCCCCCTCACCTGGTCTCACCTATCACCTGTCAGCTTCTCACTTCATCCCCACCCCCTGCCCACTGACCTTCCCCCTCACCTGGTCTCACCTATCACCTGTCAGCTTGTACTCCCTCCCTTTCTCAGCCTCTTATTCTGGCTCCTGATGAAGGGTCTCAACCCAAACCCTTGACAGTTCTTTCCTCTCCATATGTGCTGCCTGACTTGAATTAACAATCGCCCCAGAGTATAACAGAATATGTTCTTTAACTGCGAACTCCGAGTTGAGTTAGAACATCAGAAGCCTGTGGATCAGAGAAAGCACCTGATTAACTTCCTCGCTCACTTACAGGTGGGATTAATCGTTCCAATCAGACATGGTGAAGCCTGGATGCAATTTCTCTGAGAAGGCAGAGAAACAGCAGGGTACAGACGATGGGTTTGATAACATCCCTTTGATAACTCCACTCGATGTAAATCAACTTCAGCAGCCACTCCCCGAGAAGGTATGTATGTCACACCTCCGACAGGCAGACCACTGGTTGAAAGTTTATATGTACGCATAATTTAAATAACTAGCCCTGTGATTGTATTAATTTCTATTGTATAGGGCTACTGAGGTGACTTTAAACTAGAATGGTTGCGGGGTGGGAATCAAATTAAAGAGCCTAGGCGAGAGGAGGTTAGTTCACAACAGGGGGATGGGAACCAGTGCAGAGAGACAGAGGGGTGTAAAGTGAGGGTAGAAACAAAAAGTACTAAGGAGAAAAGTAAAAGTGGCAGGCCGACAAATCCAGGGCAAGCATTAAAAAGGGCCACTTTTCAACATAATTGTATAAGGGCTAAGAGAGTTGTAAAAGAGCGCCTGAAGGCTTTGTGTGTCAATGCAAGGAGCATTCGTAACAAGGTGGATGAATTGAAAGTGCAGATTGTTATTAATGATTATGATATAGTTGGGATCACAGAGACATGGCTCCAGGGTGACCAAGGATGAGAGCTCAATGTTCAGGGATATTCAATATTCAGGAGGGATAGACATGATGGAAGGGGAGGTGGGGTGGCCTTGCTGGTTAGAGAGGAGATTAACGCGATAGAAATGAAGGACATAAGCCGAGAAGATGTGGAATTGATATGGGTAGAGCTGCGTAACACTAAGGGGCAGAAAACGCTGGTGGGAGTTGTGTACAGGCCACCTAACAGTAGTAGTGAGGTCGGAGATGGTATTAAACAGGAAATTAGAAATGTGTGCAATAAAGGAACAGCAGTAATAATGGGTGACTTCAATCTACATGTAGATTGGGTGAACCAAATTGGTAAAGGTGCTGAGGAAGAGGATTTCTTGGAATATATGCGGGATGGTTTTTTGAACCAACATGTCGAGGAACCAACTAGAGAGCAGGCTATTCTAGACTGGGTTTTGAGCAATGAGGAAGGGTTAATTAGCAATCTTGTCGTGAGAGGCCTCTTGGGTAAGAGTGACCATAATATGGTGGAATTCTTCATTAAGATGGAGAGTGACATAGTTAATTCAGAAACAAAGGTTCTGAACTTAAAGAGGGGTAACTTTGAAGGTATGAGACATGAATTAGCTAAGATAGACTGGCAAATGACACTTAAAGGATTGACGGTGAATATGCAATGGCAAGCATTTAAAGGTTGCATGGATGAACTACAACAATTGTTCATCCCAGTTTGGCAAAAGAATAAATCAAGGAAGGTAGTGCACCCGTGGCTGACAAGAGAAATTAGGGATAGTATCAATTCCAAAGAAGAAGCATACAAATTAGCCAGAAAAAGTGGCTCACCTGAGGACTGGGAGAAATTCAGAGTTCAGCAGAGGAAGGCAAAGGGCTTAATTAGGAAGGGGAAAAAAGATTATGAGAGAAAACTGGCAGGGAACATAAAAACTGACTGTAAAAGCTTTTATAGATATGTAAAAAGGAAAAGACTGGTAAAGACAAATGTAGGTCCCCTACAGACAGAAACAGGTGAATTAATTATGGGTAGCAAGGACATGGCAGACCAATTGAATAATTACTTTGGTTCTGTCTTCACTAAGGAGGACATAAATAATCTTCCAGAAATAGTAGGGGACAGAGGGTCCAGTGAGATGGAGGAACTGAGCGAAATACATGTTAGTAGGGAAGTGGTGTTGGGTAAATTGAAGGGATTAAAGGCAGATAAATCCCCAGGGCCAGATGGTCTGCATCCCAGAGTGCTTAAGGAAGTAGCCCAAGAAATAGTGGATGCATTAGTGATAATTTTTCAAAACTCGTTAGATTCTGGACTAGTTCCTGAGGATTGGAGGGTGGCTAATGTAACCCCACTTTTTAAAAAAGGAGGGAGAGAGAAACCGGGGAATTATAGACCGGTTAGCCTAACGTCGGTGGTGGAGAAACTGCTGGAGTCAGTTATCGAAGATGTGATAACAGCACATTTGGAAAGTGGTGAAATCATCGGACAAAGTCAGCATGGATTTGTGAAAGGAAAATCATGTCTGACGAATCTCATAGAAATTTTTGAGGATGTAACTAGTAGAGTGGATAGGGGAGAACCAGTGGATCTGGTATATTTGGATTTTCAAAAGGCTTTTGACAAGGTCCCACACAGGAGATTAGTGTGCAAACTTAAAGCACACGGTATCGGGGGTAAGGTATTGATGTGGATAGAGAATTGGTTAGCAGACAGGAAGCAAAGAGTGGGAATAAACGGGACCATTTCAGAATGGCAGGCAGTGACTAGTGGGGTACCGCAAGGCTCAGTGCTGGGACCTCAGTTGTTTACAATATATATTAATGACTTGGATGAGGGAATTAAATGCAGCATCTCCAAGTTTGCGGATGACACGAAGCTGGGCGGCAGTGTTAGATGTGAGGAGGATGCTAAGAGGATGCAGGGTGACTTGGATAGGTTGGGTGAGTGGGCAAATTCATGGCAGATGCAATTTGATGTGGATAAAGGTGAAGTTATCCACTTTGGTGGCAAAAATAGGAAAACAGATTATTATCTGAATGGTGACCGATTAGGAAAAGGGGAGGTGCAACGAGACCTGGGTGTCATTATACACCAGTCATTGAAAGTGGGCATGCAGGTACAGCAGGCGGTGAAAAAGGCGAATGGTATGCTGGCATTTATAGCGAGAGGATTCGAGTACAGGAGCAGGGAGGTACTACTGCAGTTGTACAAGGCCTTGGTGAGACCACACCTGGAGTATTGTATGCAGTTTTGGTCCCCTAATCTGAGGAAAGACATCCTTGCCATAGAGGGAGTACAAAGAAGGTTCACCAGATTGATTCCTGGGATGGCAGGACTTTCATATGAAGAAAGACTGGATGAACTGGGCTTGTACTCGTTGGAATTTAGAAGATTGAGGGGGGATCTGATTTAAACGTATGAAATCCTAAAGGGATTGGACAGGCTAGATGCAGGAAGATTGTTCCCGATGTTGGGGAAGTCCAGAACGAGGGGTCACAGTTTGAGGATAGAGGGGAAGCCTTTTAGGACCGAGATGAGGAAAAACTTGTTCACACAGAGAGTGGTGAATCTGTGGAATTCTCTGCCACAGGAAACAGTTGAGGCCAGTTCATTGGCTATATTTAAGAGGGAGTTAGATATGGCCCTTGTGGCTACGGGGATCAGGGGGTATGGAGGGAAGGCTGGGGCGGGGTTCTGAGTTGGATGATCAGCCATGATCATACTGAATGGCGGTGCAGCCTCGAAGGGCCGAATGGCCTACTCCTGTACCTATTTTCTATGTTTCTATGTTTCTAACACAATAAATCCTTTAGGAAAGAATTTTAAAATGACACAGTGTAAAAGCTTAAGCACGCAAGACTCTGCAGATGCTGGAGATCTTGAGCAACTTGCACAGCAGAATCTGAATAAGGTTTAATATCATTTGTCACGGCATTTGTTGTTTTACGGCAACAGCATAGCTCAATATACAACAAATTCTCTAAGTTACAAATAAAATTAAATCAGGAGTGCAAAAAGAGAGCAGAAATAATGAGGTAGTGTTATTGGGTTCATTCTCCATGCAGGAATCTGGTGGCAGAGGGGAAGAAGCTGTTCCTAAAATGTTGAGTGTGTGCCTTCAGGCTCCTGCATCGTCTCCCTGATGGGAGCAATGAGAAGGGGGCATGTCCTGAGTGTTGGGAGCTGCCTTTCTGAGGCAGATGCCTTTGACGTTGGGAGAGTGGTGAATGCCCATAGCAGAGCTGGCAGAATTTGCTGGAGGAACTCGGCAGGTCAGGCAACATCTACAGACAGGAATAAACTGCTGATGTTTCAAGCCAAGACCATTCATCAGGCTGGAAAGGAAGGGGAGAAAGTCAGAATAAGAAGCTGGTGGGAGGGGGGAGTACAAGCTGACAGGTGATAGGTGAGACCAGGTGAGGGGGAAGGTGGGTGGGTGGAGGAGAGGGGGGATGAAGTGAGAAGCTGGGTGGTGATAAGTGAAACCAGGTGAGGGGGAAGGTGGGTGTGTGGGGGAGAGGGGGATGAAGTGAGAAGCTGGGTGGTGATAGGTGAGACCAGGTGAGGGGGAAGGTGGGTGGGTGGGGGAGAGGGGGATGAAGTGAGAAGTTGAGTGGTGATAGGTGAGACCAGGTGAGGGGGAAAGTGGGTGGGTGGAAGAGAGGGGGGATGAAGTGAGAAGCTGGGTGGTGATAGGTGAGACCAGGTGAGGGGGAAGGTGGGTGGGTGGAAGAGAGGGGGGATGAAGGGAGAAGCTGAGTGGTGATAGGTGAGACCAGGTGAGGGGGAAGTTGGGTGGGTGGGGGAGGGGATGAAGTGAGAAGCTGGGTGGTGATAGGTGAGACCAGGTGAGGGGGAAGGTGGGTGTGTGGGGGAGAGGGGGATGAAGTGAGAAGCTGGGTGGTGATAGGTGAGACCAGGTGAGGGGGAAAGTGGGTGGGTGGGGGAGAGGGGGATGAAGTGAGAAGCTGGGTGGTGATAGGTGAGACCAGGTGAGGGGGAAGGTGGGTGTGTGGGGGAGAGGGGGATGAAGTGAGAAGCTGGGTGGTGATAGGTGAGACCAGGTGAGGGGGAAAGTGGGTGGGTGGGGGAGAGGGGGATGAAGTGAGAAGCTGGGTGGTGATAGGTGAGACCAGGTGAGGGGGGATGAAGTGAGAAGCTGGGTGGTGATAGGTGAGACCAGGTGAGGGGGAAGGTGGGTGGGTGGAGGAGAGGGGGGATGAAGTGAGACAATGGGAGGTGATAGGTGAGACCAGGTGAGGGGGAAGGTGGGTGGGTGGGGGAGAGGGGGATGAAGTGAGAAGCTGGGTGGTGATAGGTGAGGGGGAAGGTGGGTGAGTGGAGGAGAGGGGGGATGAAGTGAGAAGCTGAGTGGTGATAAGTGAGCCCAGGTGAGGGGGAAGGTGGGTGGGTGGGGGAGAGGGGGATGAAGTGAGAAGCTGGGTGGTGGTAGGTGAGACCAGGTGAGGGGGAAGGTGGGTGGGTGGGGGAGAGGGGAGATGAAGTGAGAAGCTGGGTGGTGATAGGTGAGACCAGGTGAGGGGGAAGGTGGGTGGGTGGAGGAGAGGGGGGATGAAGTGAGAAGCTGGGAGGTGACAGGTGAGACCAGGTGAGGGGGAAGGTGCGTGAGGGAGGGGAGAGGGGGGATAAAGTGAGAAGCTGAGTGGTGATAGGTGAGACCAGGTGAGGGGGAAGGTGCGTCGGGGAGGGGACAGGGGGGGATGAAGTGAGAAGCTGGGTGGTGATAGGTGAGACCAGGTGAGGGGGAAGGTGTGTGGGTGGGGGAGAGGGACGATGAAGTGAGAAGCTGGGAGGTGATAGGTGGGAAAGGGCTGAAAAAAAAGGAACCGAGAGTGGACAATGGGAGAAAGGGAAAGGGAGGGAAACTGGAGGGAGGTGATGGGCAGGTGAGGAGAAGACAAAGTGGTGAGAAGGGAACCATAATGGTGAATGGAAAAAGAGAGAAGGTGGAGGGGAAGAGATTACCAGATGTTGGAAAAACTGATGTTTATGCTGTCAGATTGGAGGTTACCCAGATGGAATATGAGGTTTTACTCATCCAACCGGAGTATGTCCTCAGCATGGCTGTAGGGGCCTTGGTGTGACATGTCAGAATGTGAATGGGAAGTCAAACTGAAATAGGTGAGCAACAGGAGATCCTACCTTTTTGCCACTGATACTAAAATACCTTTGGTGGCTGCAGCCGTCGCCATTTCCCTGTCTCAGTCTTTCAATCAGGTCAGCTGCCTTGAGGAAACTTTTCCCCCAGAGAAAAGCAGGTAATGACAGGTGAGTGTCCACAGACACTCGACAGCTCACCGGCAGAACTGGGAAGCAACCATTTGATTATAATACAGAAAGAGATCAAAAGAGGAAGAAAATATAAGGTTAAAAGAGTAAAGTATAGTAGATGTTGTATATTTGGACTTTCAGAAGGCCTTTGACAAGGTGCCACACATGAGGCTGCTTACCAAGTCAAGAACCCTTGATATTACAGGAAAGCTACTAACATGATTAGAGCATTGGCTGAGTGGCAGGAGGCAGCAAGTGGGATTAAAAGGATCCTTTTCTGGTTGGCTGCCACTGACTACTGGTGTTTCACAGGGGTTGGTGTTGGGACCACTTCTTTTTCTCTAGTATATAAATGATTTAGATGATGGAATAGATGACTTTTGTTGCCAAGTTTGCAGACAATACGAAGATTGGTGGAAGGGCAGGTAGTGTCAAGGAAACAGGTAAGATGCAGAAGGACTTGGACAGATTAGGAGAAGGGAACATGAACTATAATGTTGGAAAATGCATGGTCATGCGCTTTGGTAGTAGAAACAAATGTGCAGACTATTTTCTTAATGGGGAAAAAAAAACAAAAATCTGAGATGCAAAGAGACTTGGGAGTCCTTGTGCAGAAACCCTAAAGGTTAACTTGCAGGTAGAGTTGGTGCTGAGGAAGGGAAATGCAACGTTAGCATTCATTTCAAGAGGTCTAGAATACAAGAGCAGAGATGTGATGCTGAGGCTTTATAAGGCACTGGTGAGGCCTCACCTTGAGTATTGTGAATAGTTTTGGGCCCCTCAACTTAGAAAAGATGTGCTGGTATTGGAGGGAGTCCAGGAGAAGTTCACAAAGATGATTCCAGGAATGAAATGGTTATCATACGAGGAACGTTTGATAGCTCTGTACTTGTTGGATCTGAGAAGGATGAGGGAGTATGTGATTGAAACCTTTCGAATGTTGAAAGACCGAGACAGAGTAGATGTGGATAGGATATTTCCCATGATGGGGGAGTCTAGGACAAGAGGGCACAGCCTCAGGATAGAGGGGCACCCTTTCAAAACAGAGAAGCAGAGAAATTTCTTAGCCAGAGGGTGGTGAATTTGAGGAATTTATTACCACAAGCAGTTGTGGAGGCAGTTAGGTGTATTTAAGGCAGAGATTGATAGTTTCTTGATTGGACAAGGCATCAAAGGTTACAGGGAGAAGGCAAGGGAGTGGGGCTGAGGAGGAAAAAAAAGGATCTGCCATGATTGAATGGCGGAGCAGACTCGATGGGCCAGATGGCCTAATTCTGCTCCTATGTCTTATGGTCTTACGTCAGAGGTAGCTTCAGAAACAGCTTCATCCTTCCAACATCAGATTTCTGAACAATCAGTGAGCCCATGAACATTACCTTCTCATCCCTTTCTTTGTGCTATTTATTTATTCATGTGATTTTTACATGTTTGCACTGTTCTACTGCCACAGAACTGCATATTTCACATCTTGTAAGTCAGTGGTAATAAACCTGAGTAATACAGGCTCTTTGGCCACACCACTCCGTGTTGACCACAGTACCCATTCAGCTCGTCCTAATGTCCTGTGCCTGGCCGGTACCTCTCTAAGCCCTGCCCCTCCATTTGCCTCTTCGAATGCTTCCAAAATGATACTACTGGACTTGCCTTGTCCACCTCCTCTGACAGCTCGTTCCGTGTATTTACTATCTGTGTGAAGAAAGTTGTCTCTCAGGGCCCTTTTAAATTTTCTCCTCTCACACTAAATCAATGGCCCCTAGTTTTATACCCCGCCCCCAGCCTGTACCATCCACCTTATCTTTGCGTAAGGTCACTCCTCATTGTCCTACATTTCAAGGAATTTCCTTAAGACATAACCTGGCCAACATCTCCCTCAAACTCAAGTCCTCTAATCCTGCTAACACCCGAGAAAATCTTATCTCATTGGTTCCAGTTTGACCACTACTTTCCTATAACAAGCTTACTAAAACTGTGCACTGTGTGGCCTCACTAATAACTTGTACATCTGTAATAAATACTGTGAGTCTTCAGTAATGCTGGGAATCTTGCACCAGAGGACACAGCCTCAGAAAGGAAGGAAATCACTTCAGTACAGAAATGAGGAGTGGTGAATCTGTGGAATTCATTGCCACACATGGCCAGGGAAACCAGCTCACTGGGAATATTTAAAGTGAAGGTTGATGGATTCTTGATTACGCAGGGCATCAAAGGTTACAGGGAGAAAGCATAAGAATGGGGTTGAGAGGGAAATCGGCCATAATTGAATGGCAGGGCAGACCTGAGGAGTCAAACAGCCTAATTCTGCTGCTGTGTCCTATCATCTATCATAATGTTTCAACTCTTACACTTAGTGCCCTGACTGATGGTGGCCAGCGTACAAAATGCTTTTTTCCATCACCTCGGTACCTGTGACAACACTTTCAATGAACTGTGCACTTGTGGTCCTGTCTGCTCTGTCTGAACTTAACAGACAGTTTCAAAAAGCATTGCACTGAAGCTCCCTTCCTCTCCGTCTAACTAATGGCTGCGGCAGGATGTCACACTGATTCATGGGGTCAAATAGTACTAGCATAGAGGCCATTCAGCCCATCTATTATGTTCGCATCCCTTAGACAGAAAGTGAAGACTGCTTCATAGAGATATGGAGAGTGAGGAGAACTTAATGAGTCCCATTTCACTTTGCTGCTACCTCAATCTGCTCCTGATCTCTCTTGCTTTCATGCACTGCCCAGGTGGTAGTGAAGACCAGGACTGAGTATCAGATCCAGCAGAAGAAGAAGAGGAAGCTGCACATCCCGGGGATTAAGAAGCTGAACATTAATCTTTATGATGAAGTCTCTGAGAAAGTCAAGGTAGGTGACACTGCTCATTGCCCTGGTTCTCATTCTCTGCCTGTTGAATGGCTCTGTGTCCTCCTCACGGGAGATCTGCTTTGATCCGTACAGCTCACGGGATTGATCATCATCACCATGGCGTTCCTCGCCTGCCTCTTGATGCTCGTCATGTACAAGGCATTCTGGTACGATCAGTTAAGCTGCCCCGAAGGTTTCGTATTTAAGGTAAGCGCACTGTCAGCATTTCTGCTAATTTCGTACGTTGCAGTACTGATTATAGGGATGATGGAAATATCATTAGGCAGTGTTGTAGGGAACGAGGGCATGTTGTCACAGTAAAAATCTTCAGATACTTCAGTTGTCTGTCACAACAATGCGAAGAGATCCAGAAGTCTGTACGATGTGTTTCTCGTACATAGCTAACTCTTCCAGCCACGCACTGGTGAGATACGTCATGAGTAGAGAGGACAGTGGATTGCGGGATCCTAGCCATTCACCCTAAGGGAGTTTATCCACCTCTTGCAGATTAGTGCAGAACAACACGAGCATGTTAACAGATAACTGGAGGACAGGGCTCTGTGGAGAAAGGTTTCATTAAAATAGTGAACTGTGTCTAGTGTGTTATAGTGTACCATAATATAGACCTACCTAGTAGGTCTCAGGAGTGTAGGAGGAAACCGGAGGACCCAGAGGAAGCCCACACATTCCACGAGGAACGCATTTGGCGGCTCCCGACAGAGGACACTGGGATAAAACTCTGAACCCCGATGACCCGAGCTGTGATAACATCACTACATTACCGTGTTGTGTACTCTGTGTATTTTCTACCTGCCAAATAACGACCTCTTCCGTTATAGCCATTTCAGAGTACTGAGAATTAAGACCACGGTGGCTTTTCATATCTTTGTGGTTGGGTGGATCATTTCATATTCCCAAATCCTGATGCTCTATTCCACAGACAGAATGAATCCAAGCTGGCTATTATCACCTGGGTTTAATTCCCCCAGGTCCTGTGAGATTATCTAAATATACAGGAGTTCATTTCATTACAGGTTGTTGGATTTTGATGTTTAAATCCAAGGTTCTTTCAGAAGTCAGGAAAGAGGCACAAAACAAGTTGCTTCACAATCATTTTATTAAGAGTTGATAGAACAAAAGAAAGTGGAACGGATAATGATGGAGGTCCACTATGCAACGAGAGAGATTAAGGAACTAAGATAGTGCCTACAAGAGAAAATCTGCAGACGCTGGAAATCCAAGCAACACACACAAAATGCTGGAGGAACTCAGCAGGCCAGGCAGCATCTGTGGAAAAAAGTACAGTCGAGGTTTCGGGCCGAGACCCTTCATCAGGACCGGAAAAAAAGATGAGAAGTCAGAGCAATAATGTGGGAGGAGGGGAGGAAGAAGGACAAGGTGGTAGGTGCTAGGTGAAACCAAGAGAGGAGGAGGGTGAAGTAAAGAGCTGGGAAGTTGATTGGTGAAAGAGATAAAGGGCTGCAGAAGGAGGTAGAAGATAATGGAAGAAAGGGAAGGGGAGGAGCACTAGAGGGAGGTGATGGGCAGGTAAGGAGATAAGGTGAGAGAGGGAAACAGGAATGGGGGAATGGTGAAGTGAAAGGGAGTGTCAATTACTGGCATTTGAGAAATTAATGTTCAGGTTGGAGGCTTCGCAGGCAGAATATAAGGTGTTTCTCCTTCAGCCTGAGTGTGGCCTCATTGCAGCAGTAGAGGAGGCCATGGACTGACATGTCGAAATGGGAATAAGAAGTAGAATTGAAATGGGTGGCCACTGAGATATCCTGCTTTTTCTAGTGCACAGAGAAGCAGTCTCCCAATATATATTGGAGCTCACTGGTGTACAGGAGGTCACACTGGGAGCACCGGATCCAGTAGATGTTCCCAACAAGCTCCCAGGTGAAGTGTCACCTCACCTGGAAGGACTGTTTGCTGCCGTGACTGGTAGTGAGGGAGGAGGTGTAGCACTTGTTCCACCTGCAATTTGTCTCTGCATAGATTTACTGCAGGTAACTGAAGGAACTCCCCACCAGAGCGAGGTTCCACCATGTTGCAGAATCAGGTCAGGCCGAGAGTCCAAATTAGCATTGGTGCCAATGGAAAAGGGCTTTTTTTCTGAGCTAACCTTGAAGGATGACGTGTCCTAGATTTGGGGTAGACTGCCTACACTGAATGTCATTAAAGTTGTGAGTGTATTTTCTTGGAGTTGTTGTCGATAAGATGGCATGGTAGCATTGCAGCTAGAGTAGCATTTTACAGCAGTAGTGACCTGGGTACAATTCTCACCGCTGTCTGTAAGGAGTTTACACATTCTTCCCGTGTCCATATGAGTTTCCTGGGGCTGCTCTGGCATCCAGGATAGTGAGTTGTGGGCATACGGTCTAGTGAGTTGTGGGTATACGGACGAGTGGGTTGCGGGCATACGGGCTAGTGAGTTGTGGGCATACGGACGAGTGAGTTGTGGGCATACGGACGAGTGAGTTGTGGGTATACGGACTAGTGAGTTGTGGGCATACGGACGAGTGGGTTGTGGGCATACGGACTAGTGAGTTGTGGGCGTACGGACGAGTGAGTTGTGGGCATACGGGCTAGTGAGTTGTGGGCATACGGGCTAGTGAGTCGTGGGCATACGGGCTAGTGAGTTGTGGGCATACGGACGAGTGAGTTGTGGGCATACGGGCTAGTGAGTCGTGGGCATACGGACTAGTGAGTTGTGGGCATACGGGCTAGTGAGTTGTGGGCATACGGACGACTGTGTTGTGGGCATACGGGCTAGTGAGTTGTGGGCATACGGACGAGTGTGTTGTGGGCATACGGGCTAGTGAGTTGTGGGCATACGGACTAGTGAGTTGTGGGCATACGGGCTAGTGAGTTGTGGGCATACGGGCTAGTGAGTCGTGGGCATACGGACTAGTGAGTTGTGGGCATACGGACTAGTGAGTTGTGGGCATACGGGCTAGTGAGTTGTGGGCATACGGACGAGTGTGTTGTGGGCATACGGGCTAGTGAGTTGTGGGCATACGGACTAGTGAGTTGTGGGCATACGGACGAGTGAGTTGTGGGCATACGGGCTAGTGAGTCGTGGGCATACGGACTAGTGAGTTGTGGGCATACGGGCTAGTGAGTTGTGGGCATACGGACGACTGTGTTGTGGGCATACGGGCTAGTGAGTTGTGGGCATACGGACGAGTGTGTTGTGGGCATACGGGCTAGTGAGTTGTGGGCATACGGACTAGTGAGTTGTGGGCATACGGACGAGTGTGTTGTGGGCATACGGACTAGTGAGTCGTGGGCATACGGACGAGTGGGTCGTGGGCAGGCTACGCTGGTACTGGAGGCATGGCAATACTTGTGGGCTGCTCCCAGTACGTCCTCGGACTGTGTTGGTCGGTGATCCAAGCGACTCATTTCACTGTGTTTCAATGCAGATGTGAGAAATAAAGCTCAACCTCTTTATGTTGTGAGTTTGTGGTTCACAGTGTTCGTGGCAAGAAGGACTGATGAGGTTGTGGCAGGAACTGTGCAAGGCGGGAGTGGCACAGCAGTAAAGCAGTTACTACATTGCTTAGTGTTTGCTGGAAGATGGAGCTTCAATTCCCACTGATGTCTGCTCACTCCATAACAGCGTTGGTTCCCTTTGGGTGCTCCTGTATCCTCCCACATTCCAAAAACATATTCCGGTTGGGGTTTCTGAGCAGTGGGCATGTTATGTCAGCAGTGGAATCATGGCATCACTTGTGGGCCGCCCATTACCAACCTGGCTGATTTCATTTGATTTGATGCAAGCGATACATTTCACTGTATGTTTCTCTATTTCGACACGTGTGACAAGTAAAACTAATTACTTTATTTCTTGCCATCATGATTTACACTCTTCATGGTAAGAGGGACTGCTAAAGTCACAGGAGGAACAGTGACAAATGGGTAGGGATGAAGGTGGGTAGCATTTACAAGGTAAGTCATTACAGGAGAGTGGCAGCAGCCATCAACAGGGTCTCCCAGCACCCAGGCCATGCTCTCCTCTCATCGCTGCCATCAGGAAGGTACAGGAAACCCAGAACTCACATCATAAGGTTCAGGAACAGTTAATACCCCTCAACTGTCAGACTCTTGAACCAAAACTCACCCCAACATTGATCTGATGCTACAACCTATGGACTCGCTTTTAAGGGTTCTACAACTTGTGTTTTTAATATTAATAGCTTTATTTATTTTTCAGATTTTCGTTTTGTGTTTGCCAGTTGTTGTCTTTATCACATTGGTTGTTGTCCATCTCTGTCATGCGCTGCTTTTCATTGATTCTGTTGTGTTTCTTTGAATCTACTGTGAATGCCTGCAAGAAAATAAATCTCAGGGTTGTATATGGTGACATATACATATATACTATGAGAATAATTTTACTTTGAACTATGAATTTTTTCATCGGAGGATCTCTTGTTAAAGTACCGAGCCCAGGGGTGACAGGGTTTGAGATGCCTTCCAAGTTACAGGGAGAACTGAGCCACCCAGTCAGACAGTTTCAGTACAGTGTGTGAGCTGTGGGAACTGACGGTTTCAGTGCAGTGTGTGAGCTGTGACGACTGACGGTTTCAGTACAGTGTGTGAGCTGTGACGACTGACGGTTTCAGAATAGTGTGTGAGCCGTGCGGACTGACGGTTTCAGTACACTGTGTGAGCCGTGCGGACTGACGGTTTCAGTACAGTGTGTGAGCTGGGCAGACTGACGGTTGCAGTACAGTGTGTGAGCTGTGTGGACTGACGGTTTCAGTGCAGTGTGTGAGCTGCGCGGACTGACGGTTTCAGTACAGTGTGTGAGCTGGGCGGACTGATGGTTTCAGTGCAGTGTGTGAGCCGTGCGGGCTAACGGTTTCAGTAGAGTGTGTGAGCTGTGGGAACTGACGGTTTCAGTGCAGTGTGTGAGCTGTGACGACTCACGGTTTCAGTACAGTGTGTGAGCTGTGACGACTGACGGTTTCAGTACAGTGTGTGAGCTGTGGGACTGACGGTTTCAGTGCAGTGTGTGAGCTGTGACGACTGACGGTTTCAGTACAGTGTGTGAGCTGTGACGACTGACGGTTTCAGAATAGTGTGTGAGCCGTGCGGACTGACGGTTTCAGTACACTGTGTGAGCCGTGCGGACTGACGGTTTCATTACAGTGTGTGAGCTGGGCAGACTGACGGTTTCAGTACAATGTCTGAGCTGTGTGGACTGACGGTTTCAGTGCAGTGTGTGAGCTGCGCGGACTGACGGTTTCAGTACAGTGTGTGAGCTGGGCGGACTGACGGTTTCAGTACAGTGTGTGAGCCGTGCGGGCTGACGGTTTCAGTAGAGTGTGTGAGCTGTGGGAACTGACGGTTTCAGTGCAGTGTGTGAGCTGTGACGACTGACGGTTTCAGTACAGTGTGTGAGCTGTGACGACTGACGGTTTCAGTGCAGTGTGTGAGCTGGGTGGACTGACGGTTTCAGTACAGTGTGTGAGCTGTGTGGACTGACGGTTTCAGCGCAGTCTGTGAGCTGTGTGGAATGACTGTTTCAGTACAGTGTGTGAGCTGTGTGGACTGACGGTTTCAGTACAGTGTGTGAGCTGTGGGGACTGACGGTTTCAGTACAGTGTCTGAGCTGTGCGGACTGACAGTTTCAGTACAGTGTCTGAGCTGGGCAGACTGACGGATTCAGTACGGTGTGTGAGCTGTGACGACTGACGGTTTCAGTACAGTGTGTGAGCTGTGCGGACTGACGGTTTCAGTGCAGTGTGTGAGCTGTGCGGACTGACGGTTTCAGTACAGTGTGTGAGCCGTGCGGACTGACGGTTTCAGTACAGTGTGTGAGCTGGGCAGCCTGACGGTTTCAGTACAGTGTGTGAGCTGTGTGGACTGACGGTTTCAGTACAGTGTGTGAGCTGTGCGGACTGACGGTTTCAGTACAGTGTGTGAGCTGGGTGGACTGACGGTTTCAGTGCAGTGTGTGAGCTGTGACGACTGACGGTTTCAGTACAGTGTGTGAGCTGTGACGACTGACGGTTTCAGTACAGTGTGTGAGCTGTGACGACTGACGGTTTCAGTACAGTGTGTGAGCTGTGACGACTGATGGTTTCAGTACAGTGTGTGAGCTGGGTGGACTGACGGTTTCAGTACAGTGTGTGAGCTGTGCAGACTGACGGTTTCAGTACAGTGTGTGAGCTGTGCGGACTGACGGTTTCAGTACAGTGTGTGAGCTGTGGGGACTGACGGTTTCAGTACAGTGTGTGAGCCGTGCGGACTGACAGTTTCAGTACAGTGTGTGAGCTGGGCAGACTGACGGTTTCAGTACAGTGTGTGAGCCGTGCGGACTGACGGTTTCAGTACAGTGTGTGAGCCGTGCGGACTGACGGTTTCAGTACAGTGTGTGAGCCGTGCGGACTGACGGTTTCAGTACAGTGTGTGAGCTGTGACGACTGACGGTTTCAGTACAGTGTGTGAGCTGTGCGGACTGACGGTTTCAGTACAGTGTGTGAGCCGTGCGGACTGACGGTTTCAGTACAGTGTGTGAGCTGGGCAGACTGACGGTTTCAGTACAGTGTGTGAGCCGTGCGGACTGACGGTTTCAGTACAGTGTGTGAGCTGTGCGGACTGACGGTTTCAGTACAGTGTGTGAGCTGTGACGACTGACGGTTTCAGTACAGTGTGTGAGCTGTGCGGACTGACGGTTTCAGTGCAGTGTGTGAGCTGTGACGACTGACGGTTTCAGTACAGTGTGTGAGCTGTGCGGACTGACGGTTTCAGTACAGTGTGTGAGCTGTGCGGACTGACGGTTTCAGTACAGTGTGTGAGCCGTGCGGACTGACGGTTTCAGTACAGTGTGTGAGCTGGGCAGACTGACGGTTTCAGTACAGTGTGTGAGCTGTGCGGACTGACGGTTTCAGTACAGTGTGTGAGCCGTGCGGACTGACGGTTTCAGTACAGTGTGTGAGCCGTGCGGACTGACGGTTTCAGTACAGTGTGTGAGCTGTGCAGACTGACGGTTTCAGTACAGTGTGTGAGCTGTGCGGACTGACGGTTTCAGTGCAGTGTGTGAGCTGTGACGACTGACGGTTTCAGTACAGTGTGTGAGCTGTGCGGACTGACGGTTTCAGTACAGTGTGTGAGCTGTGTGGACTGACGGTTTCAGTACAGTGTGTGAGCTGTGCGGACTGACGGTTTCAGTACAGTGTGTGAGCTGTGCGGACTGACGGTTTCAGTACAGTGTGTGAGCTGTGACGACTGACGGTTTCAGTACAGTGTGTGAGCTGTGACGACTGACGGTTTCAGTACAGTGTGTGAGCTGTGCGGACTGACGGTTTCAGTACAGTGTGTGAGCTGTGACGACTGACGGTTTCAGTACAGTGTGTGAGCTGTGGGGACTGACGGTTTCAGTGCAGTGTGTGAGCTGTGCGGACTGACGGTTTCAGTACAGTGTGTGAGCCGTGCGGACTGACGGTTTCAGTACAGTGTGTGAGCCGTGCGGACTGACGGTTTCAGTACAGTGTGTGAGCCGTGGGGACTGACGGTTTCAGTACAGTGTGTGAGCTGGGCAGACTGACGGTTTCAGTACAGTGTGTGAGCCGTGCGGACTGACGGTTTCAGTACAGTGTGTGAGCCGTGCGGACTGACGGTTTCAGTACAGTGTGTGAGCTGGGCAGACTGACGGTTTCAGTACAGTGTGTGAGCTGTGCGGACTGACGGTTTCAGTACAGTGTGTGAGCCGTGCGGACTGACGGTTTCAGTACAGTGTGTGAGCTGTGACGACTGACGGTTTCAGTACAGTGTGTGAGCTGTGGGGACTGACGGTTTCAGTACAGTGTGTGAGCCGTGCGGACTGACGGTTTCAGTACAGTGTGTGAGCTGTGTGGACTGACGGTTTCAGTACAGTGTGTGAGCCGTGCGGACTGACGGTTTCAGTACAGTGTGTGAGCTGGGCGGACTGACGGTTTCAGTACAGTGTGTGAGCTGTGGGGACTGACGGTTTCAGTGCAGTGTGTGAGCTGTGCGGACTGACGGTTTCAGTACAGTGTGTGAGCTGTGGGGACTGACGGTTTCAGTACAGTGTGTGAGCTGTGACGACTGACGGTTTCAGTACAGTGTGTGAGCTGGGTGGACTGACGGTTTCAGTACAGTGTGTGAGCTGTGCGGACTGACGGTTTCAGTACAGTGTGTGAGCCGTGCGGACTGACGGTTTCAGTACAGTGTGTGAGCCGGGCGGACTGACGGTTTCAGTACAGTGTGTGAGCCGTGCGGACTGACGGTTTCAGTACAGTGTGTGAGCCGTGCGGACTGACGGTTTCAGTACAGTGTGTGAGCCGTGCGGACTGACGGTTTCAGTACAGTGTGTGAGCTGGGCAGACTGACGGTTTCAGTACAGTGTGTGAGCTGTGTGGACTGACGGTTTCAGTGCAGTGTGTGAGCTGTGCGGACTGACGGTTTCAGTACAGTGTGTGAGCTGGGCGGACTGACTGTTTCAGTACAGTGTGTGAGCTGTGGGGACTGACGGTTTCAGTACAGTGTGTGAGCTGTGACGACTGACGGTTTCAGTGCAGTGTGTGAACTGTGACGACTGACGGTTTCAGTACAGTGTGTGAGCTGTGACGACTGACGGTTTCAGTGCAGTGTGTGAGCTGGGTTGACTGACGGTTTCAGTGCAGTGTGTGAGCTGTGCGGACTGACGGTTTCAGTACAGTGTGTGAGCTGTGTGGACTGACGGTTTCAGTACAGTGTGTGAGCTGTGGGGACTGACGGTTTCAGTACAGTGTGTGAGCCGTGCGGACTGACAGTTTCAGTACAGTGTGTGAGCTGGGCAGACTGACGGTTTCAGTACAGTGTGTGAGCCGTGCGGACTGACGGTTTCAGTACAGTGTGTGAGCCGTGCGGACTGACGGTTTCAGTACAGTGTGTGAGCAGGGCGGACTGACGGTTTCAGTATAGTGTGTGAGCTGTGTGGACTGACGGTTTCAGTGCAGTGTGTGAGCTGGGCTGACTGACGGTTTCAGTACAGTGTGTGAGCTGGGCGGACTGACAGTTTCAGTATAGTGTGTGAGCTGGGCAGACTGAAGGTTTCAGTACAGTGTGTGAGCCGTGCGGACTGACGGTTTCAGTACAGTGTGTGAGCCGTGCGGACTGACGGTTTCAGTACAGTGTGTGAGCAGGGCGGACTGACGGTTTCACTACAGTGTGTGAGCTGTGTGGACTGACGGTTTCAGTGCAGTGTGTGAGCTGGGCTGACTGACGGTTTCAGTACAGTGTGTGAGCTGTGTGGACTGACGGTTTCAGTACAGTGTGTGAGCTGTGGGGACTGACGGTTTCAGTACAGTGTGTGAGCCGTGCGGACTGACAGTTTCAGTACAGTGTGTGAGCCGGGTAGACTGACGGTTTCAGTACAGTGTGGGAGCCGTGCGGACTGACGGTTTCAGTACAGTGTGTGAGCCGTGCGGACTGACGGTTTCAGTACAGTGTGTGAGCCGTGCGGACTGACGGTTTCAGTACAGTGTTTAAGCTGGGCAGACTGACCGTTTCAGTACAGTGTGTGAGCTGTGTGGACTGACGGTTTCAGTGCAGTGTGTGAGCTGTGCGGACTGACGGTTTCAGTAAAGTGTGTGAGCTGGGCGGACTGACAGTTTCAGTACAGTGTGTGAGCTGTGGGGACTGACGGTTTCAGTACATTGTGTGAGCTGTGACGACTGACGGTTTCAGTAGAGTGTGTGAACTGTGACGACTGACGGTTTCAGTACAGTGTGTGAGCTGTGACAACTGACGGTTTCAGTACAGTGTGTGAGCTGGGTGGACTGACGGTTTCAGTGCAGTGCGTGAGCTGTGCGGACTGACGGTTTCAGTACAGTGTGTGAGCTGTTTGGACTGATGGTTTCAGTATAGTGTGTGAGCTGTGGGGACTGACGGTTTCAGTACAGTGTGTGAGGCGTGCGGACTGACAGTTTCAGTACAGTGTGTGAGCTGGGCAGACTGACGGTTTCAGTACAGTGTGTGAGCCGTGCGGACTGACGGTTTCAGTACAGTGTGTGAGCCGTGCGGACTGACGGTTTCAGTACAGTGTGTGAGCAGGGCGGACTGACGGTTTCAGTATAGTGTGTGAGCTGTGTGGACTGACGGTTTCAGTGCAGTGTGTGAGCTGGGCTGACTGACGGTTTCAGTACAGTGTGTGAGCTGGGCGGACTGACAGTTTCAGTATAGTGTGTGAGCTGGGCAGACTGAAGGTTTCAGTACAGTGTGTGAGCCGTGCGGACTGACGGTTTCAGTACAGTGTGTGAGCCGTGCGGACTGACGGTTTCAGTACAGTGTGTGAGCAGGGTGGACTGACGGTTTCACTACAGTGTGTGAGCTGTGTGGACTGACGGTTTCAGTGCAGTGTGTGAGCTGGGCTGACTGACGGTTTCAGTACAGTGTGTGAGCTGGGCGGACTGACGGTTTCAGTACAGTGTGTGAGCCGTGGGGACTGACGGTTTCAGTACAGTATTTGAGCTGTGTGGACTGCCGGTTTCAGTACAGTGTGTGAGCTGTGTGGGCTGATGGTTTCAGTACAGTCTGTGAGCTGGGCAGTCTGACAGTTTCAGTACAGTGTGTGAGCTGTGACGACTGAAGGTTTCAGTGCAGTGTGCGAGCTGTGCGGACTAATGGTTTCTGTACAGTGTGTGAGCCGTGCAGACTGACGGTTTTAGTACAGTGTGTGAGCCGTGGGGACTGACGGTTTCAGTGCAGTGTGTGAGCCGGGCGGACTGACGGTTTGAGTACAGTGTGTGAGCTGGGGAGACTGACGGTTTCAGTACAGTGTGTGAGCTGTGCGGACTGACGGTTTCAGTGCAGTGTGTGAGCTGGGTGGAGTGGGATCAGGGGATACTGCAGAAGTGATGGTACAAATCCGTCATCTGCAGCTCCTTCCCTGAGCCCAGTATATTTTGGAATGAATGGGTTAATGCGTGGGGTGCATTTGATTGCTGTGTGTGTCTACTTGCTGAAGTTTAGAACAATGCGGAGGGCATCTCATTGATACCTATCAAATATAAGAAGTCCTCGCTAGTGGATATGGAGTGGATGCTTCCTGTAGTGGCAATGTCTAGGACCAGAGGGCACAGCCTCAGAATAGAGGGACGTTTATTTAGGACAGAGATGAGGAGGAATTTATTTAGCTAGTGGGTGATGAATCTGTGGCATTCATTCCTACAGACAGTTATGGAGGCCAAGTCTTTGGGTATATTTGAAGAAGAGGTTGATAGTTTCGAGATTGATGGTTAGTCAGGGTGTCAGAGGATGTGGGAGGAAGACAAGAGAATGGGGTTGAGAGGTTTAATATATCAGCCACGATGAAATAGTAGAGCAGACTCGAATGGCCTAATTGTGCTCCTGTGTGTTATCGTCCTCTCTCAGCAGCATTCCAAAAAGCCCCAATTGCCTCTCAGTCAGAGAGCTGTGCTAAACGAGAATGTCTGCATCTCACTGTTGCACCATCTGATTGGTTGAGCGAGAGTGAAGGAGATACTATAAAGGATTAGAAGAGCATCGTATTCTCATGTCTTAAAAACAGAGCCTTCCTAACATCGTTCTTTTACAACTCACACAGCAATGAGATGTGTCGTGTCGTGAAACTGTTTGAAAATTCATGATTCACCATGGCAACAGTGGTGTAACAGATGACAGGGTGAGCGAGCTAGTTACCTCTGGAACGTAAATTTATAAATAAATTATTCAGGGACAAGAGCCCTGTTGGTGTCAATGCAAACACTGCGATATCGTCGTGTGACTGGTATGCTAGTGGGTGCCCGGGAGGTGTTGTGAGATTTCCTGCAATGCTGTTGTTCAAACACAATGCATCAGAACAAAATCCCTTATGCATGTGTTGTGTTACTATCATGGTCAATATTGCACATCAAAGTTGCTGGTGAACGCAGCAGACCAGGCAGCATCTCTCGGAAGAGGTACAGTCAACGTTTCTGGCCGAGACCCTTCGTCAATGTTGACTTCTCAAACTTCTGCTAATGCCCCACCTCCCCCTCGTACCCCATCTGTTATTTATTTATATGCACACATTCTTTCTCTCTCTCTCCTTTTTCTCCCTCTGTCCCTCTCACCATACCCCTTGCCCATCCTCTGGGTTTTTCCCCCCTCCCCCTTTTCCTTCTCCCTGAGCCTCCTGTCCCATGATCCTCTCATATCCCTTTTGCCAATCACCTGTCCAGCTCTTGGCTCTATCCCTCCCCCTCCTGTCTTCTCCTTTCATTTCAGATCTCCCCCTCCCCCTCCCACTTTCAAATCTCTTACTCACTCTTCCTTCAGTTAGTCCTGACGAAGGGTCTCGGCCCGAAACGTCGACTGCACCTCTTCCTAGAGATGCTCCCTGGCCTGCTGCGTTCACCAGCAACTTTGATGTGTGTTGCTTGAATTTCCAGCATCTGCAGAATTCCTCGTGTTTGCATGGTCAATATTGTCCATCTTTTGTGTAGTTATATCAAGTATATGGACAGTAGAGACTGGGTGGCCAAATGGCATCAGAATCGGAGTCAGGTGTATTGTTGCTGATATATCTCATGAAAATTGTTGTTTTGCAGCAGCTGTACAGAGCACAGCATAAATACATTATAAATTACAAATAAAAATACAGATACGAATAAATACGTAGTACAGAAAGAGCAGAAGTAGTGAGGCAGTGTTCGGGGGTTCGTGGGCCTTTCAGAAACCTGATGGCAGAGGGGAAGAACCTGTTGAGTGTGCATCTTCGGGCTCCTGTACCACCTGCTTGATAGTAGTAATGAGCAGACCTGGAGGGCGAAGGTCCTTAATGGCGGATGCCGCTTTCTTGAAGCTTTGTCTTTTGGAGATGTCCTTCATATGGGGAGGCTAGAGCCCATGATGGAGCTGGCTGAACTTGCATCCCTCTGCAGCCTTTTCTGATCCTGTGCATTGGCCCGTCCATACCAGATCGTAATGCAACCAGGCAGAGTACTCTCCACATCTGTAGACATTTGCTAGAGTCTTTGGTAACTCCTAATGAAACATGGCCACTGGTTTGCCTTCTTTGTGATTGCATCAGTATGTTAGTCCCAGGATAGATCTTCACAAGATATTGACACCCAGGAACTTGAAACCGCTCGCCCTTTGCACAGCTGGGCTTGTCTGTGATATGGAAATATGAGAAGTTTATATAATGTCTAGATCAGTTGCATACCCTGCACCTGTAACAGGTCTCTCACCTATTGAATGCGGGAAATCTGGGCAAGATCTTCGCAGCTTCACCTGAGTCAAAGCTAGTTCAACTTTCTTAACACCATGGTCTACCACTATTAGACAGGGAGGGGCCAAGTTGGGTGAGGAAGCCTCTCGATTATTGTTCCAACTCCACATGCACATGAAGTACCAATGGTGCTTTTGGTTTTAAGTTCATAAGATATAGGAGCAGGTTAGGCCATTTGGGTCATCAAGGACTGTTAAGAAACTTCAAGAAATGTAATTAAATATTACCTAATGAATTGTCGATTAATGCATTGTCTTTTGGCACATTTGCCTTCATAAATCAAAGTTCTGAGTACAGAAGTTGGGATGTTATATTGAGGTTGTATACGACAATGGTGAGGCCAAATTTGGAGTATTCTCTGCAGCTTTAGATTTCATTGGGAGTTTGAGGAGATTTGGTATGTCACCTATGTCCAGGAAAGCTATCAATAAGATTGAAAGAGTACTGAGAAAATTTAGAAGGATGTTGGCGGGACATGAGGACTGGAGTTATAGGGAAAGGTTGGTTAGCACTTTATTCCCTGGAACATAGATGGGGGGAGATTTGATAGAGGTAGACAAAATTACGAGGGGTATTGATAGGGTAGATGCAAGTAGGGTTTTTCCCACTGAGGTTGGGTAAGTTTTTTTTATGCAGAGAGTGGTGAGTGCGTGGAATGGTCTGCCGGCGACGGTGGTGGAGGCAGATCCGATAGGGTCCTTTCAGGGGCTACTGGATAGGTACATGGAGCTTAGAAAAATAGAGAGCTGTGGGTAACCCTAGGTATTTTCTAATGTAAGTACATGTTCGGCACAGCATTGTGGGCCAAAGGGCCTGTATTGTGCTGCAGGTTTTTCTATGTTTCTAACTAGAAGTCATGGGTTAAGGGTTAAAGGTGAAATATAAGGGGGAATGTCTTCACTCAGAGGGCAGTGAGAGTGTGGAATGAGCTGCCAGCAGAAGTGGTGAATGTGAGTCTGATTGCAACATTTAGAAGTTTGTGTTGGTACATGGATGGAGGAGTATGGAGGGATATGGTCCACTTCAGTGGGACTAGGCAGAACAACAGTTTGGCTTGAACTAGATCAGCTGAAGGGCCTGTTCTGGGTTGTAGTGCTCTCTGTCTCTGTATGTAAGAATGAAAAACCATTGCGTGGTTTATTCTACTAAACATTTTTTATTATGAATGAAATTTATTATGGATAAAAATACTTTCCCTCTCCAGAATGGGAAAATTCCTGGGAATCACTCTGTGAGATCTGGGGAGGGATAATTCTGCCTGCCAAGCGGTTGTCATGGTATGTTCTGTTTCCTCTTGCAGCATAAACACTGCACCCCTGCCGCTCTGGAGATGTATTACTCTGAGCAAGAGGCAGGGCCCCGCGGAAGCCTCTACACAGCCATTAGCCACTTACGTCAGGCTAAGAGAACCATTCCTGATCTCTCATCACCATGGCTACCGGGCATTCCTGCCTTGAAAGGAGCTGCGTCGTCAAACGAGGAGCCTAACAAGCCTCAGCAATAGAAGAGTCAAGAAGAAAAATAAACTCATCTCATTGGTTATTGAAATACTCAAGCATTATATCAATGTCCTGAGCAGGACAAGTCTTTCTCTTGTTGGGGGTGGCGGGGTATATGTGTGTGCCTGTGTATGTGTGTGTGTGTGTATGTACATATTCATGTGTGGGGGTCTATCTCTGCGACTGTACAATAGAGATGTACACACACATGCATAGTGTGTATGGTAATTTGTTCTGTTTGTGCAATCATGTGTGTATGAAAGAGAGTTCATGTGTGTATACATGTATGTTAGAGAGTGTATGTTTGTGTATGTATGAGTGTGAGAGAGACAGGGAGAGTATTTGAGTATCTATCCACGTGTATTTTTGTTGACTTGAGTCTGTGTGAATATATGTCAGTGTATCTGAGTGAGTGAGAGACAGAGAGATGGGTGAGACAACCACAATCAAATCGCATTATATAATCAAATTTAGTTGGTTTTTCCAAGCTGCTGTTGGGGGTTAAAGTGAAGGTTAATTTGTTCATTCTTGAACAATCAAATCCAACTCTCAGTAGGTAACAAAATAACAGGGCAGTACTGTTAAAACATTTTTCTGTAAATTGGCTTTAGGGACCAGGTCTGAAAAAGGCCCGTGAAACTGAGCACATTTTCCCATTGTGGCCATGTTAGCTGTTTCTAACACTCTAACGTATCTGCGTAATGATTGTTTGTTGTTTGCATTGTTTGACCTGACTCCAATTCCCAATGCTCTTTGGTTACTTCCCCTTAAGTCCCAGCTTTATTATTGTATGGCAAAACTTTTGTTCTCCCTTTGGAGCCCACTGTCAGAGGATGAGATGGTGTCTGAAATAAACACCCAGAGGTTGAAAGAGAATCATCCATTGATTCATAGATGAGCCCCAGATAGAAAGCTTTCAGTCAACCAGCCAGATCCCTTGTGGCCTTGCCCTGGTAACTGAGCTAACCACAGATAGTACGGCTACAAGGGTGGGAGAGAATGATTTGCTCGGACAACAGTGAATGGAATCCTGGCACTGCAGATGCTGGAGAAAGTGTGTAAATAATGTTTATTAACCCTTTGTGCTGGAGGAACAGCAGCTCAGGCAGCATCTGTGGAAAGGGATACAGAGTCGACGTTTTGCGCCGTGATCCTTCATTAGTCCTGAGATGCCAAGAATTGTAAATGGCCATTAGTCTCGTGAGACCATAGATCTGCGCCTGGAAAGTCTTGCTTCAGTCTCTCCAGGGCGCAGGCCTGGGCGACGTTGTATGGAAGACCGGCAGTTGCCCAAGCAGCAACTCTCGCCTCTCCATGCCACCGATGTTGTCCAAGGGAAGGGCAAGGGCCGATACAGCTTGGCACCGGTGTCGTCGCAGGAGTTGCCAGAACGAGGTTGAAGGCAACGTCGGACTGCCTTAGGGACTCCAGCTCCAGATTTGTCCTCAGGGTTTACTCCCAAAGCCTTTCCCATGAGTGGGCATGGCTGCAAGGCAGCGCAGGTTTGAAATCAGAGTTTTTCCTCTCTTAGGTGGACTGCCTTCCCAGGCTGAGTTGCTCCATCTACCTGAAGCACTGGTTTTAAGGCGCCAGGACCTGCCTTCGTCCCTTCTCCTGTCAGTAGAAGCAGTTCCGCTGGGCCTAGAGGCTAAGCCAGGAGTTGGACTTGGTTGTCAGAGGCTATTTGAGGTGCATGCCGCGAGGAGCACTTTTAGGTAGTGGGAGTTTGTTCCCTACTACCACCCCTTGGCTTGACAACCTTGGATAAAGAGTTACCTCTTTGTAAGCAAAGGATTTCTGTATGAACCGAACAACACACACAAAATACTGGAGAAACTCAGCAGGTCAGGCGGCATCTACGGAAAGGAATTAACAGTCAACATTTTGGGTCGAGACCCTTCATCAGGATTGGAAAAGAAGCATCTATGGAAATGAATAAACAGTCGACGTTTCAGACCAGGCCCTTTATCAGGGCTGATGAAAGGTCTCGGCCCAAAACATAGACTATTTATTCCTCTCCATAGATACTGCCTGACCTGCTGAGTTCCTTCTGAATTTTTTCATGTTGCTCTGGACTTGTCTTTATTACCCTATTCCTTCATTGAAATAATTGATGTTATTTGTTTTATTTTCCCTTCTAGTTTTCCCACTGAATGAGCTAATGTCCCTTGGTAACTGGTCTGTGGTTTGTGGCTGGATCACCACATAGGGATTAACATTTTGGTCCAAAGTCAGAATCCCAGTGAGTTACTAACTGTGCCTTCGTCATGTCAGCCAATCAGCAACAAGACATTGGTTTGCAGTAATTTGTATTTAACATTTAAAAGCAATTTTGTTCTTCATTAATTTCAAGTTCCATTTCCTGAGTCTCAGCAGAAACTAGGACTTGACATCATTTGGATAATTTGGTAATCCTTCTCTTCCAAATTCCTTGCCTTTAAATTGGAATCTGTTGGGAGTAAGGAGGAATGTGGAGGAAGTTTGGGTTTCACCTCTCGTGTGAACATGCTTCTTCAAGATTAGAAGAGCTGCACGTGGTGGAAACGGGAAATAAAATCAAGCTGCAGGAAGGTGGCAGGTTAACAGTGTCTGTGGAAAAGGAACAGATATTACTCTCAAGGATGGCCTGTTCTCAATACCAGGAAAGGAAATGAACACAGGTTAATTTTACATTGCAGAGATTGGAGAGAGATGAGTGGGTCAGGGAGCTCATGGTTGTGGGGATCAGGCATCTGGCTGATAAAGTTAATGGGGTTGTTAGGAGGATAGAGCCAACAAGTGAACACACACAAGTTGTGACGTGCACATTGGGACTGTGGGACACACTCTCGTCATTTAGCTGTGAAGTGAAGCTCAGGGCTGTGGGACACACTCTGGACCTTAATCCACAGATACGGCCTGCAATGTTGAGTGTTTCTGTATTTTGTTTAATTCCCTGTGAATCCGGTCACTGCTATTGCCTTCCATGTGTATGTAGAAAATGAGGGGATGTATTCCTCATTCTTGGCTGGAGCATCTGTGTTACCGGCCTGTATGTTTCTACAGAGACAGCGAAGTCTACCACATGACCACTTCCATTCCACGGCTTTGCATTCTTCCTTCAATGTTTCCACTGCACAGCTTTCAGTAATGGCCTTGCTTGAGCCATGCTAGGGGTGAGTACAGATCTCCTGGACCTCAATAGGCATTAGATGTGTTAGCTTTCACACAAAGTAGTAGGCATTCCACCTTTCAGATGTTGTACAGGTGAGCTGGTGAGTTCTTTTGTAGATGGGTGATATGGTTGATATGGTTCATGTGAACATGTCTACAAGTAGATTCCAGTAGAATTGATAACTGTTCTCACAGTAGATTCACAAAGGCTATATACAATGGAGTTAATTCCATCATGTGGGAAATCTCTGGAAGAACAGTATCTCTGTCACAAAAGAGAAAAGTAAAGGACACTGTTGTGTAACAGCAGGTTTAGGAACAGAGGTGAGAGTAAGGTACCATCCAAAGAAACACAATTGTGTGCTATAGGGTAGAGAGACAGCCCTGACCCTGATCATAGCCTTCACGTTCCCAAATAATTAGATTCAACGAAGTTGGGTCAATCGATCACATCACTTGGAGCTGCTCTGAGCATAGATTCTTGAATTCAACACTAGTTCTTGCAAGAGTGTGCAAGTTGGAATCAGCACTGCACTCTGCCTAGTCTTGTTAAGCTGGCTTTCCATGGGTCCGCTGGACCTACTGACACGGACAGTACCAGCTGGGTGGCTTTGGGGATCACCAAAGACTAGCAGACTGCATTGTGTGGGTATCTGAGAAAACAGAACCCCACACCTCTGCAAGCCTCTAGCAGCTGCTTTGTAGACCAGTACAGGCCCTTCGGCCCACAGTGTTGTGCCATCCTTTTAATCTGCTTTAAGACCAATCTAACCCTTACCTCCCACGCAGAAACATAGAAAACCTACAGCACAATACAGGCACAATGCTGTGCCGAACATGTCCCTACCTTACAAATTACCTAGGGTTACCCATAGCCCTCTATGTTTCTGAGCTCCATGTACCCGTCCGGAAGTCTCTTAAAAGACCCTATCGTGTCCGCCTCCACCACAGGCAGACTATTCCACGCACCCACCATCTGTGTAAAAGAAAAAACAACTTAACCCTGACATAGCTCTCCATTTTTGTTATCATCTGTGTGCCTATTTAGTTAAAGTCTGTCCCGAGCCTTGTGGCCCATCAGGCCGGTGCTTATGCCGGGGTTCTGTGGTGTGAAGCGACTGAGGGTACGAGACTGCCCCCCGGATAGGACGCCAGTCTATCACGAGGTTAACCCCCAGCATTTGCCGGTACCCATTTTCAGTTGGGTGGACTGGAGCAGTGTGTGGTTAAGTGCCTTGTTCAAAGACACAACACGCTGCCTCGGCCGAGACTCAAACCCACGACCTTCAGATCGTGAGCCCAACGCCCTAACCACTTGGCCACGCGCCACGTGTGCCTATTTAAGTGTTTCCTAAATGTCCCTAATGTATCTGCCTCTTCCAGCACATGTGACCCACATACCCACCATTCTTGTGTAAAATAAATCAATAACCTCTGACATCCCCATAAATTTTCCTCCAATCACTTTAAAATATGCTCTCTCCTATTAGCCATTTCCACCCTGGGAAAATGTCTCTGGCTGTTAACTCTATCTATGCCTCTCATCATCTTGTACACCTCTGGCACGTCACATCTCAAGACAGGTTGGGGACTAGACCTCAACTGGACAGCTGTGATCCAGGCAGCCATGAGGAGCATGCAGTCTGGAGAAATGGCCAAGCTGCATCATGACATGAACATCAGGTTGAGCTGCCGTGGAACAGAAACATTTCGCTCCTTCGCCTGCAAGGAGCTGTACAAGAACCGACAGGATTTTAATTAAGTTGCAGCAGGTTGCCTTGGTTTGTCTAAAAATCTAATGAGGTTGCTTCTAATAAGTATAATGAATGTTGTAATACTGTTGTGGTACCTCTATCAGCACTTGTCCTTAGTACCGGCAATGTTCACAGTGTGACACTGTTAATTTAGCAACACTTTGTATGTATTTATAGATCTTGTGACTTTCACATTGCTGCCAGCACATTGGAGTGTTTAAAGTGCCAAATGGAGATAGTGATTACCTGCTTTGAAACCAGTAAAATAAATCAACAGTTTTCTCTTCAGATACGAGTCTCTCAGTTTATTAATCTGCAGGAACTGCTCCTCCAGAACTCTTAGTATCCACGTGAAGCAGCAGCCAGAATTACTGACCTGACACTCCAGGTAAAGGGCACAAAATGGCTGCCCTTTGTCAGCAACTCGTCAACACATCGAAGGGGAAGCTTTGTAGAGATGTGAGGGGGATAGATGGCCTGGTCCCCGACATAACTGTTCAGGTTCTGCCCAGGCTATTGACTACACAGCCACCAAGTATACTGTAGTTCCCTCAGAGACATGTGGCTGTTCTTGTGTATGATTCAAAATTACAAAGCACATTGATTATCAAAGAATGTATAAATTATATAGCTTGCTTACAGGTAGATACAAAGCAAGAAACCCAAATAATTCAATCTAAAAAAAAAGACCAAAACCCACTGTGCAGAGAGAAAACACACACATCAGGCAAACAATAGAAGCAAGCCTACAACATTCTCAACCAGACAGAGTCCAGGATCCAGTCCTGGAGTGGGCCCAAAGTCTCAATTCCCAGTTCATCACACCAGCAGGGCAGAAATGGGCAGCAGCGGATCAGTTCACAGCTTTGACACTGCAGAGAAAGGAATAAACATTCACGGAAGAAGGAGCAAAATTATCCAACCCACACCTCACTATCCCGGATACTGAGGTCGGTGGGTATAGGGTAGTGAGGCCGGTGAGTATTGGATATTGGAGCCTGCGGGTATCGGGTACTGAGGTCAGTGGGTATAGGGTAGTGAGGCCAGTGGGTATCGGGCACTGAGGCCGGTGGATTGCGGATACTGAACCCTATGGGTATCGGGCACTGAACCCTGTCGGTATCGGGCACTGAGGCCGGTGGGTATCGGGTACTGAACCCTGTGGGTATCGAGCACTGAGGCTAGTGGGTATCGGGTACTGAAACCTGTGGGTATCGGGCACTGGAGCTGATGGGTATCAGGCACTGGGGCCAACGGGTATCGGGCACTGAGGCCGGTGGGTATAGGGTAATGAGACCGGTGAGTATTGGATATTGGAGCCTGCGGGTATCGGGCACTGAGGCCAATGGGTATCGGGTACTGAACCCTGTGGGTATCGGGCACTGGGGCCAACGGGTATCGGGTACTGAGGCCAGTGGGTATAGGGTAGTGAGGCCGGTGAGTGTTGGATACTGAACCCTGTGGGTATCGGGCGCCGGGGCCAGCGGGTATCGGGTACTGAGGCCGGTGGGTATCGGGTATTGGATAAGCATATATTGCATTCATGAACTACACTGAGGCGTTTATACAGACAGGGAATGGACGATGCAGACATGTGAAAGAAAGTAGGATTGGTTTTAATTGGGATCACGGTCAGTGCAGAGGTGATGGGCTGAAGGCCTGTTCGGTGTTGTACTATTAGATAGACATCGGGATGATAGAAAAATGGAGGACTGTGTAGGAGGGAAGGGTTAGATTGATCTTGGAGTAGCTTAAAGGGTTCCGTTGTACTGTTTTATTTTTAAATTCCATAGTATGTTCTCTGTTCTATGTTTTATAAGAATGGCTAAATAGATGCAAGTCATTCTTTGTTATTCACCTACACAAATCATTTTCCTTAGCTGCTGCCGTATTGAGTGCCTCAGGCCTGTGCAGGGAGCCAGAGAACATTGGGCTCCGAGGTTTTTAAAGCACCTGAAATGGTTAATTATTGTTTAACAAGAGTCTTTAATAGTTTAGAGTTTCCTGTGTTTTTCTCAAGTGACTTGCTCTTTATAATGTGGTCTCCTGGCGCTTTCCCTTTAGGCTTGTTAAATTTATTTGATAGGCTCAGGGGTTCTGTGTTCTTTGTATTATTTAAGCGGATGCCGGAAAAGTTCTAATCACAGGGTCCTAGGTTTGAGAATGTTACTTCTCACTGTGTCGCTCGGCTGTGTCATCAATGTTCTTTTGGCATTATTATGAAAAACCCTCATCATCACCATCTCTACATCACAGTCTGCCTTTACTCCACTCTTGGCTTCCAATATTGCCAGCGCACATCGTGACGGTGGAAACCCACCTGCTCCTACAGCAGGAATAAAGTCTGGTTTGGGCTTTTAATCAGATCTTTCCCCTCAATCAGCATGCCATTGAGGTGAAGGAAATCTCGTTCCTGTATAATCAGTAGCTAAAAGGTGTTTTGAAACTTGGAAGCTGGACTTCAAAAGACTTCCTGAAACGCAGGAAAAATGTGCTATTTTTTAATTGAGATTTCCGTTCAGATTAGGAGTGATATAAACTGTATTTCTGTTGTAATGCAGTTTAATTAGTTCAAACAGAAGCTGCCCAATAGCCTACTCTGAGATCTCAAGGGTTCTGAACGACTGGCTGCAGTACTCTCACAACCCTAGCAAAATCAAACCATAGGCAGTGACAATTTTGCTTTCCTGTAAATCTGACCTGGAAGTTTCTTGGTGTTATTATGGGCTGACAAACTGTTTATGGTTTTGCCGCTGTGTTAACAGGAGGCTGCCAGCACTTCTCAAACGGCTTAGCTATCTTTGGCATCGCAGTCAGATCTGGCGCTCCATCATCTGGAGCTCTTATACGGTAGTGTAGTGGCCGGAATTACACGGCAGCACCAGTAAGGAGCTTGTAGATTTTCACCATGACTGTGTGGGTTGCCTACCAGTGCGCGCGCGTGCACTCTCTCTCTCTCTCTCTCTCTCTCTCTCTCTCTCTCTCTCTCTCTCTCTCTCTCTCTCTCTCTCTCTCTCTCTCTCTCTCTCTCTCTCTCTCTCTCTCTCTCTCTCTCTCTCTATATATATATATATATATATACACACACACACACACACACACACACACACACACACACACACACAGTGCCTATAAAAAGTATTCACCCCCTGTGGAAGTGTTTATGTTTTATTGTTTTACAACATTGAATCACAGCGGATTTAATTTGGCTTTTTTTTGATACTGATCAACAGAAAAAGACTCTTTTGTGTCAAAGTGAAAACAGATCTCCACAAAGCGATCTAAATTAATTACAAATATAAAGCACAAAATAATTGATTGCCTAAGTATTCACTCCCCACCCCCACTTTAAAATGACACTCCAAATCACCACTGGTGCAGCCGATTGGTTTTAGAAGTCACGTAATCAGTTAAATGGAGACCAGTATCTGGAAGGTCCAACTGCTGGTGAGTCAGTATCCTGGCAAAAACGACACCTTGAAGACAAAAGAACACTCCAAGCAACTCCGCAAAAAGGTTATTGAAAAGCACAAGTCAGGAAATGGACAGAAGAAGATTTCCAAGTCGCTGAATATCCCTTAAAGTACAGTTTAGTCAATCATCAGGAAATGGAAAGAATATGGCCAGCTGTAAATCTGCCTAGAGCAGGCTGTCCTCAGAAACTGAGTGGCCATGCAAGAAGGGGACTAGAGAGGGAGACCACCAAGAGACCTATGATCTGTTTACACTTTGACACAAAAGTGTCTTTTTCTGTTGATCGGTGCCAAAAAAAGCCAAATTAAATCCACTGTGATTCAATGTTGTAAAACAATTAAACATTTAAACTTCCAGGGGGGTGAATACTTTTTATAAGCACTGTGTAGAAACAAAGACTGACCAACAACCAATGTGCGAAAGAAGACCATTAGACCTTAAGATAAAGGAGCAGAATTAGGGCATCTGGCCCATCGACCCTGCTCCAGCATTTCATCATTGCCAATCCACTTTCCCTCTTAGCCCCAGTCTCCTGGCATCTCCTTGTATTCCCTCATACCCTGACTAATCAAGGATCTATCAACCTCTGCCTTAAATATGCCCAATGACTTCCACAGAATCAGCACCCTCTGGCTAAAGAAATTCCGCATCATCTTCATTCTAAAAAGATGTCCCTCTATTCTGAGGCTGCGTCTTGTGGTCTTAGACTCTCCCACCATAGAAAACATCCTCTCCACAGCCACTCTATTTAGGCCTTTCAACATTTGATAGGTTTTAATGAGGTCATCTCTCATTATTGTGAATTCTAGTGAATACAGGGACAGAGGCATCAAAAGCTCCTCATATGATAAGCCATTCAATCCTGGAATTATTTCACGAACCTCCTTTGAACCCTCTCCAATGTCAGCACATTCTTTCTTAGATAAGGGGCCCAAAGCTGCTCACAATATTCAAAGTGAGACCTCACCAGTGCTTTGCAAAGTCTCAACATTACATCCTTGCTTTTATATTCTAGTCCTCTCAAAATTAATGCTAATGGCACATTTGCCTTCCTTACCACCAGTTCCATCTGCAAATCAACCTTTCGGGAATCCTTACCACCGATTCCATCTGCAAATCAACCTTTTGGGAATCCTTACTACCTATTCGGGAATCCTGCACGAGGACTCCCAAGTCCCCTACACCTCATATTTTTGAATTTTCTCTTCATTTAGAAAATAGTCAACCCTTTTATTTGTTCTACCAAAGTGCATGACCATACACTTCTCAACACCCTATTCCTTCTGCCACCCTATCCATTCTCCTCATCTGTCTAATCCATCTGTAGTCTCCCTACTTACTGAAATCTACTTGCCCCTCTACCTATCTTCATATCATCTGCAAACTCGGTCACAACACCATCAATTCCATCATCTAAATCGTTGACATCTAATGTGAAAAGAAACAGCCCGCACACAGACCCCTGTGGAACACCATCAGTCATTGGCAGCCAGCTAGAAAAGACTCCCTCTATCCCCACTCTTCACCTCCTGCCAATCAGCCAATACTCTATCAATGTTAGTACCTTTTTATAATACCAAAGGCTCTTAGCTTGTTAACTAGCCTCATGTGTGACACCTTGTCAAAAGCCTTCTGAAAATCCAAGTACATAATATCCACCTTTTCTTTTTTGTTTATTTCGCAAGACATATTGTGTAAATCAGTTCAGAGTTGAGGTGAATGAAGTTATCCATACCGATTTTCAGGAATCTTATGGTTGTAGGTTGTAGGTCCCTGAACCTGGTGGTGTGGAACCAAGGGCTCCTGTATATCCTACCCAAAGGTAGTAGTGAGAAGAGAACATGATCTGGACTGGGGGGGTGGTGTCCTTAATAATGGATGCTTCTTTCTTGTGGCAGTGCTCTGTGTAAATGTGTTCAATAGTGGGACAGCTTTGCCTGTGAAGAACTGGACTGTAAACTTTTCCATTCCTGGTTATTGGTGTTTCCATACCAAGCCATGATCCAACCAGTCCAGATACTCTTCACTGTGCATCTGTAGAAGTTTGTCAAAGTTTTTGGTTGACATGCCAAATCTACGCAAACTTCTAAGAAAGTGGAAGTGCTGTTATGCTTTCTGTGATAGCACTTACTGCATCCCAGGAAGGATCCTCTGATACGCTAACTCTGAAGTATTTAAAGCTATTGACCCACTCCACCTCTGATTCCCTAAAGAGGACTGGCACACGGACCTCTGGCTGTTACCTCCTGCAGTACATAATCAGCTCTTTGGTTTTGCTACATTGATTAGATTATGAAGACACTCAGTCCTCTTTTATTGTCATTTAGTAATGCATGCATTAAGAAATGATACATTATTTCCTCCGGTGTGATATCACAAAACACAGGACAAACCAAGACTGAAAAAACTGACAAAACCACATAATTATAACATATAGTTACAACAGTGCAACAATACCATAACTTGATGAAGAACAGTCCATGAGCACAGTAAAAAAGTTCAAAGTCTCTCAAATATCCCACATCTCAAGCAGACAGGAGAAGGATGAGAAACTCTCCCTGCCATGCCCGACCACGGTCCGACTCTGAGTCATCCAAAAACTTCGAGCCTCCGACCAGCCCTCCGACACTGAGTGCCGAGCACCATCTCTATCCGAACGATTCGACCTCAATCTCGGTCACCAACAGCAGGCAAAGCCGAAGATTTTGAGGCCTTCCCTCCGGAAGATTCCCGACCGCACAGTAACAACAGCAGCAGACCTGTGTTTCAGAAATTTCTCCAGATGTTCCTCTGTGCTTTCGCGTCTGTCTCCATCAAATCAGAATTGTCCACGGCCCCTATTTAATGGATACGATATGGATTAGGAGGTTGTTGTTGTAGCACCATTCAACCAGACTTTCAATCTCCTTCCTATATACTGATAAATCTCCACCTTTGAGGGTAACCCTTCGATTCTGTGTTCTGAAGGCTGCCCCACCAATCCCCATCACTGAACAGACCACGTGGCACGACACAGCCCGGGCACCCTGGAACAGACTCAGTCCATCACTGAACAGACCATGAGGCACGACCCAGCTGGGTACTGTGGAACAAACTCAGTCCATCACTGAACAGACCATGAGGCACGACACAGCCCGGGCACCCTGGAACAGACTCAGTCCATCACTGAACGATCTTGGACGATCACACCACCCAGCAGAACAAAACCACTCTTCTGCTGCACAACGTAACATCAATTAAAAATGCTTCCGAAATGTTAACCTGCCACATTGTTCACCTCTAGTCAATATTGTGAACAAGATCATTTTCAATTTATTGAAATCAGATTACCATCTTTATTACTGAATATTCTGAAGATTTTCTACAAACATCTGTTTTTTCTGATTAAGTGAATGTTTAATAAAATATCATAATTATCATCCCTGCAAGTGTTAACAAACAAAAAAAACTAACTTGCTAAATTAAAATCCACACAGCAGACAATCTTGGGTTGACCACAAGGGGTTTTATTCATTTGAATATGAAATCTTACACCAGCTGTGTGGGTCGTATGGTGGACGTGAAGAGTCTGCTGGCTGCCTGGGGTACTGTCCATTTCACTCCTCACTCACCCCCGGTCTTTATTCACTCTGGTTATGGAAAGCCATCCTTATACCCTGTTCATCCAGGGATGTTGACCCACTGGGTCCACAACTTGTCCTTGCCTCAGCTCCTCAGGTCAAAACCCACTGACTTTATGCTGATATATCATACCAAGCTACAGCAGAGAAATTGGCCATTCAAGTCGTCAAGTCAAGTCAAGTCAAATTTACTTATAAAGCACATTTAAAAACAACCCATGTTGACCAAAGTGCTGTACAATCCATAACAGGTAGCTAAAATCACAAATACAAGAAACACAGATATAAACAACAAACAACACACATCAAAGTTGCTGGTGAACGCAGCAGGCCAAGCAGCATCTATAGGAAGAGGTGCAGTCGACGTTTCAGGCTGAGACCCTTCGTCAGGACTAACTGAAGGAAGAGTGAGTAAGGGATTTGAAAGCTGGAGGGGGAGGGGGAGATGAAAATGATAGGAGAAGACAGGAGGGGAGGGATAGAGCCGAGAGCTGGACAGGTGATAGGCAAAAGGGGATACGAGAGGATCATGGGACAGGAGGTCCGGGAAGAAAGACGGGGGGGGGCGGGGGTGACCCAGAGGATGGGCAAGAGGTATATTCAGAGGGACAGAGGGAGAAAAAGGAGAGTGAGAGAAAGAATGTGTGCATAAAAATGAGTAACAGATGGGGTACGAGGGGGAGGTGGGGCCTTAGCGGAAGTTAGAGAAGTCAATGTTCATGTGTGTTGCTTGAATTTCCAGCATCTGCAGAATTCCTGTTGTTTGCGTATAAACAACAAAGCACACAGCTTATAGGCACAAAATAAACAACACATGACCGTAAGCACAAGCCAAAATTCAACTCATCACTTTCTTACAAGTTTGTGTTGATTCGGTGTCTAACCTAAAACTTTGATGAATTTCTATAGGTGCACAGTGGAAAGTATCCTAACTGGTTGCATCATGACCTGGTATGGAAACGCCAATGCCCAGAATCAGAAAAGGCTACAGAAAGTGGTGGAAACATCCCAGTCCATTATGGGCAAAGCCATCCCCACCATTGAGTACACCTACGTGGAGTACTATGCGGAGAACATCAATGACCAGGAACAGAAAAGGCTACAGAGGGCCGGCTGGTGGCGCAACGACATCGGCGCCGGACCTGGGAGCAGAGGTTCCCGCGTTTGAAACTAGTCGGGTCCGCTCCCAAGTACGCTTTCCATCCGCGCCGGGTTGAGTGTCGAGATCGCAACTCGACCTCATAAAATAAAGGGAAAATACTGCGAAAGTGTCTGTGTGAGGTGTGGCGGGCCACACAGTCTCTCTCTCGCTCCGCGCCTGGTAAAAGCCATGAAAAAGACATCATCACAGACGCACGCACGGACACGCAGACGCACACGCACGCAGGCCTGCGCCAAAAGAAAAGAAAAGGCTACAGAACGTGTCCAGGCCATCATCCAGTCCCGCCAGCACTGAGCACGTCTACAAGGAGCACAGCCAAAAGAAAGCAGCAACCGTCGGCAGGGACCCCACCATCCAGGCCGTGCTCTCTTCTCCTACAACCATCAGATAGGAGGTACGGGAGCTCTAGGCCCTACATCACCAGGTCCAAGAACAGTTATTATTCCTCGACCATCAGGCTCCTGAACCAATTCCCAAAACCTATGCACTCACTTTCACGGATTCCACAACCCACGTTCCTAGTATTATATTTTTTGTATTTACACAGTGTGCCTTCTTTTGCACATTGGTTATTTGTCAGTCATTTTTGGGTGTAGTTTTTCATTTATTCTATTATATTTATTTATTTTCCTGTAAATGCCTACAAAAATGAATGTCAAAGTAGTACGTGGTAACATACGTGCACTTCTCAGGCCGAAGTTCATCAGGACTGGATACGAAGGGGAAAGAAACCGGAATAAGAGGGTGAGGGGAGGGGAGGGGAGGAGGACAAGCTAGAAGGTGATAGGTGAAATCTAGTGAGTGGGGGAGGAGGGATGAAGTAAGAAGCTGGGAGGTGATAGACAGAAAAGGTAAGGGGCTGGAGAAGAGGGAATCGGATAGGAGAGGAGTGTAGACCATGGAAAAAAGGGAAGGAGGAGAGGAACCCGGGGAAGGCTATAGGCAGGAGAGGAGAAGACGCCAGATTGAGGAACTGAAGAGGGAAGGGGGAGGGGAAAATTACCAGAAGTTGGAGAAATTGATGTTCATGGCAACAGGTTGGAGCTACCCAGACAGAATATGAGGAGTTGCTCCTCCAGCCTGAGAATGCCTTCATCATTGTAGAAGAGAAGGCTTAATTGAATTGAATTGGCTTTATTTCTTATATCCTTCACATACATGAGGAGTAAAAATCTGTATGTTATGTCTCCGTCTAAATGTGCAATGTGCAATTAAAGGTTTCAAAGGTACATTTAATGTCAGAGAAATGTATACAATATACATCCTGAAATGCTTTTTCTTCACAACCATCCATGAAAACAGAGGAGTGTCCCAAAGAACGAGTGACAGTCAAAGTTCCCACCCTCCAGCTCCCCTCCCTCCCATGTGTAAGCCACAGCAAGCAACAATCCCACCTCCCCACACCGGAAAAAAAGCATCGGCACCTGTCACCGAGCACTCAAGTGTGGGCAAAGCAACAGCAAAGACATAGATTTGCAGTACTCCAAAGACTACTTGTTCACCCGGTATTCAACATACCACAGGCTCTCTCTCTCCTAATAAGGGAGAAAGAAATGTCTCCATTTCACAGCGAAGGGGTAGACATAACAAACAGCTCGCTGGTTTATGATGTTAAAAGTCCAATGCGTTGCTTTTTTTGAGCTCTGTGCCCAAAGATCTCAGGTCTCTGGGCACACAACCAAACATCTCCTGGCTCACACGACACACTGGTTTGGGACACCGACCTTCGATCCACTCGTCTCCAGAGTCTCGAGATCCTAGGTCTCCAAAGGTGAGCCGAGCTCATAGGCCGCACCCTTGGCACGTTGGATAATGGCCAGTCATGACACCCCGAGAGCAGGTCCCATTCCTGCAAAAAAATGAAGTCAGTGTGTAACTCCAGGTCAGGGTCTTCAAAAGAACCCTGAAAGGAAAAGATAAAGATATTAAAGATGGAAACAGAGCTGTTTCTGGAGATGCAAGCGAAGGAGTCGCCGTTTAACACCATTGTCACTTCGCTCCACCTCTGTCTAGAAATTTAATATAAATAGAACATTCAATGTAACATAGAAATACACTCTAATCAGCGTGAGTTAATCAGTCTGATGGCCTGGTGGAAGAAGCTGTCCCGGAGCCTGTTGGTCTTGGCTTTTATGCTGTGGTACCGTTTTCTGGATGGTAGCAGCTGGAATAGATTGTGGTTGGGGTGACTCGGGTCCCTAGTGATCCTTTGGGCCCTTTTTTCACACCTGTCTTTGTAAATGTCCACAACTGCAGATGCGCTGGGCTGTCCGCCCCACTCTCTGCAGAATCCTGCGATTAAGGCAGTGATACAGCCAGTCAGGATGCTCTCAATTGTGTCCCTGTAGAAAGTTCTTAGGGTTTGGGGGCCCATATCAAACTTCCTCAACCGTCAGAGGTGAAAGAGGCGCTGTTGTGCCTTTTCACCACACAGCTGGTGTGTACAGACTATGTGAGGTCCTCGGTGATGTTTATGCCGAGGAATTTAAATCTGTTTACCCTCTCAATCCCAGATCCATTGATGCCAATAGAGGTTAGCCCATCTCCATTCCTCCTGTAATCCACAACCAGCTCCTTTGTTTTTGTGACATTGAGGGAGAGGTTGTTTTCTTGACACCACTGTGTCAGAGAGATGACTTCTTCCCTGTAGGCCACCTTGTTATTGTTTGAGATAAGGCCAATCAATGTAGTGTCATCGGCAAATTTAATTAGCAGATTGGAGCTGTGGGTAGCTATGGACTGACATGTCAAAACAGAAATAGGGATAGGAGTTGAAATTATTGACCACTGTGAAATTCTACTTTTTGTGGGTGGAGCAGGGTGCTTGACAAAGAGATCCCCCAATCTACATCGGGTCTCACCAACGTTGAGGAGGCTGCACTGGGAGCACTGGGAGCACTGGATACAGTGGATGACCCTAACAGATTTGCAAGTGAAGTGCCTGCTCACCTGGAAGGACTATTTAGGGTCTTGAAAGGACAGATATAGCACCCTGAAAATGTCTTTGTGCGTGGCCAAACTCTGTGTTGGATATTTCTCCACCTCTAATCCTCCCCCGGTTCCTTTAGAATCAGAATCAGAATTGTTTATTATCGCTGAGGTATGTCGTGAAACTTGTAGCTTTTCAGCAGCAGTATGGTGCAAGACATTAGAATGCTCTAAGTTACAATAAGTATAAAAAAAATACGTAGCTCAAAACGAGAGCAGAAGAGTGAGGAATATTTATGGGTTCATAATTCCATCAGAAATTTGATAACAGAGGGGAAGAAGCTGTTTGTAAGACATTGAGTGTGTGTATTCAGGCTCCCGTAACTCCTCCCTGATGATTTCAATGAGAAGAGGACACACTCTGGATGGTGAAGTTCCTTACTAATGGATACCACCGTTTTGAGGCATTGTCTTTGAAGATCTCTTCAATGGTGGTGATGGCTAGACCCTGCAATGGAACTGGCTGATGTGATTCTTTCTTGAAGACAATAATCAAGGTGCCAAATCCAATGATTCTGCAGTGGGTGTGAAACTCCAGCAGACCTTCAGCCTGGTTCTTTAGAAATTCAGGTAAGTTACTGCTTGTAACACCATATCAGAAAGGAAAACCATCTTGACTACCATTCGACAAGAAACATGTCCAAGCACTACTTTGGATATTATTTTTAAATTGGTCTTGTAGTTTGGAATACAAATTACAAATCATTCATGCACACATTTCAGAGCCCCGTTATCGGTGGTGTCAGTTTATTTTTAAAATGCCCAATCTGCTTCTAATTTTCACTTTACACGGAATACCAATGTGCTCCCTGTGCGATCAGCAGATGTTGTGACTGGCACATGCTGACTCCTGCTCCAGTTCGCAATAGCTCAGTGCTACCTCCAGGTCTCTGCAGAACATCGCCTGTGTCAGCAGTGGTTTGAAATTCATCATTTTCCTGGGGATACGAGGAATACGAGATACAAATACCTGGGGATACGAATTGACAATAAACTGGACTGGTCAAAGAACACTGAGGCTGTCTACAAGAAGGGTCAGAGCCGTCTCTATTTCCTGAGGAGACTGAGGTCCTTTAACATCTGCCGGATGATGCTGAGGATGTTCTACGAGTCTGTGGTGGCCAGTGCTATCATGTTTGCTGTTGTGTGCTGGGGCAGCAGGCTGAGGGTAGCAGACACCAACAGAATCAACAAACTCATTCGTAAGGCCAGTGATGTTGTAGGGATGGAACTGGACTCTCTGACAGTGGTGTCTGAAAAGAGGATGCTGTCTAAGTTGCATGCCATCTTGGACAATGTCTCCCATCCACTACATAATGTACTGGTTGGGCACAGGAGTACATTCAGCCAGAGACTCATTCCACCGAGATGCAACACAGAGCGTCATAGGAAGTCATTCCTGCCTGTGGCCATCAAACTTTACAACTCCTCCCTTGGAGGGTCAGACACCCTGAGCCGATAGGCTGATCCTGGATTTATTTCATAATTTACTGGCATAATTTACATATTACTATTAACTATTTATGGTTTTATTACTATTTATTATTTATGGTGCAACTGTAACGAAAACCAATTTCCCCCGGGATCAATAAAGTATGACTATGACTATTTTCTACAGACCTGTCGTGTGTTGAGAAGGTATGGAGTCTCACTGGCATGCTGGATTCATCCGGAATCCTTGAGAAAGTTACGTGTGTGACTGTCACAGGTAAATCCTTTTAATGGGGGTTACTGAGTCAGATTGGTTAATGTGAGCTATTGAAGTGAATTACTGAGTCAACCTAGTTAACATGAGTTACTGGGTCAGCTTGGTTAATGTGAGTTACTGAGTCAACCTGGTTAATATGTGTTTGATGTTGGGTGTTAGGTTTTGGGATGGTGCCCAGGTTTAAGAAGAATGGCCCTGTGTTTATAAAATTAACAGTGTATATTTTATTCAAGTATTCAAAGTACATTTATTATCAAAGGGTGTATAAGTTATACACCGTGAGATTTGTCTGCCTACTGGCAGCCACAAAGCAAGAGACCCAAATAACCCAATTAAAAAAGAGACCAAAAACCACAGCACAGAGAAAGAGAGAGAATCACACAGACAGACAGACAGACAGACAGACACAGGCACACATACACACAGTTACAGACACACATACACAGACACACACACATACATATACACATACACACACACACACACACACACACACACACACACAGACACACACACACACACACACACACACACACACATACGCAGACACACATACACAGACACACACACACACACACACACATACGCAGACACACACACACACACACACACACACACACACACACACACACACACACGAGCAGCTGGAGTCGGCACAGGCACAAGCCAAACTTCGGTTCCCATTTCACCAAACCAGCGGGTCAAAAGCACACACCTGCAGGATCAGTTCACAGCCTCGGTGCCGCGAAGAAGGGAATGACATTTGCAGGAGAGTGAGTGAAATCAGCCCGACCCTTACCTCTGTACTGACAATCAGACTTCCAGTCTTTCTGGGCCGACGTTTAACTTGTCACAGCACCAAGCAGTGCCAGGTTCTAGGACCTGGATCCCAGCACCCCAGTATGCTTAGGCCACACAGCCCAAAGCTGTTCTCAATCTCACCAAATCGGCTCAGCATTTGGAGCGATTCAACCTCGCACCCGGGTGAGGAGGACGGGCATCGAAGCTCTTCCACATCGACACCTCTCCAAATCGCTCACTCCATCTCCGGCAGCGATACCAGCTCCGGGCCTGTGGCCCCTGCAGCTCGAACACGGTGTGCCTAGTGTGAACCTAGTGTGCCTCAGTATGGCTCATCCCCCAAACCTCCAGTGAACTCCGCACATCTGTGCCAAGAGTTCACCACACTTCCTTCAGAAACGATGCTGTAATAACGCTTTAGTCAAGTCTCTTGCCTTATGATTTACCAGAAAGCTGTCACACGTCTTCAGCAGCGTTATCTTAAACTGGATTAGAAGTGTGTATATAATTACCAGAGCATTTATATAGTGTGTATATAATTCCTAGTGTATACATATATAATTAACAGGACTATTTTCAAAATTTATCTTCATGTACTAGTCTCCCTCTCTACTATGACCCTCCTCCATCTGACAGAGCCTGTGCTTACCCCGAAATCTCTCTTATAACTCCTCTCAGATCCTTCAAAATGTGCCAGGAGTCTCAGCTACACCTACCTTTCCATCAACTATGGGCAGAAGTCCATCTCTGGCATTACCCCTTCTCAGCCTGTCCGGAGGCAGGGTCTTGACCTGAACCATGAGCCATCCATTTCCCATCACAAATGCTGCCTGATGTACAGAATTTTTCCAGCAGTTTGTGGTTTGCATCTGGCAGGAGAACATTCATGTATTCCCAAGGCTGAGGAACATGTCCCTCAGATTCATGGGATCAGACCCAGCTGGGTCCAGTCAGGTCCCCTTCCCCAACTGACACCAGCAGCCTGGTCAGAACTTAGCCAGTAATCCAGGAGCTGCAAAGTCATGTCACTAATTAGTTTAACAAAACAGATCTGAATTCTCAAACAGTTTCTATTGATTGATTGAGATATAGCATGGAAAAGGCCCTTCAGCCCTTTGAGCTCAGCACCCAGCAACCTCCGTCTAACCCGAGCCCGATCACAGGTCACCTTATGATGACCAATTAACCGACTGACCGGTACACCTTTGGACTGAGGGAGGAAACCAGAGCACCTGGAGAAAACCCCACATTCCATTGGAGGACATTCAGATGGCATTGGAACTGAACTACGAACGCCAGTGCTCTGAGCTTTAATGGAGTTGCTCTGACTGCTACACCACCATGGTACCCAGCACAGGATGACTAGTGCACCATCTGAAGTTAAAATCTCAGAATCATTACTCCAGGGCTCTGTACAATAGTTTAAATACAGTATCTGTTGGACTCAAACATTGCACAGTAACTGCTGACTGCAGTCTGCAGCTGGAAACTTAAACAGCCATCACTTCTTCTTCCTGTCTTTGCTTCATACCCTGTTCTTGGCTGCCTCTGTTTTTTTTTATTCCTGTAGCCTTACTGCTTTTATAACGACAAATAATTCTTTGTTTAGGAGTCTTTCAGTAACTGAGACATCAGTGAAATGATTAAAATAAATTCCAACAATGCCCTGAGTGGCAGGAGGGATTACATGGTTAAACAGTTAATATTTGGTGAGGATCATGTGCTCGCTCAGGCTAAGTTTGTAAAGCAGGCAATATGAGGTGTACACAACCAGTCCAAGTATCTCCATTCCAGTGTGATGTGCTGCATGCATGAGTTCTACTGTCATGTACTCTGTCAGTCCAGTTTATCTAATACGAGGACAACAGAGTTCAGACCGGACAATGGAGACTAAACTCTTCTAGTTTGGTTAACGATCTCACCCCGGCTCAATTCTGGTCCAGATGAAGGTCCTGACCTGACTGTCCATTTCCTACCTGACATGCTGAGTTCCAGTTTCCATCATCTGCCATCTCCTGGCTCAATTCTGTTCATTTATTTGAAGATACAGCAAGCACAGGCCCATCCAGCCCTTTAAACTGCACCCCCAAAAAACCTGATTTAACCTAATCACGGGACAATTTACAATGAACAATTAACCTACCTGGTACGTCTTTGGACAGTGGGAGGAAGCTGGAGGGTGCGAAGAGAACCCCTGCATTCCACAGGGAGGATGTATTGAGGACGCAGGAATTCAACTCCGAACTCCAACACCGTGAGCTGTGATAGTCTCATGTCTCCATCGCCTGCCCCCTGATCTGCCTTACGAAGTCTACTGTATCACCTAAAAGAGTTTCTTAACTATACTTGTACATGGTCAATCATCTCCTTAGATTGGCTTCATGCTGGTGTTAATATATTTTGCACATTTAATTCTGTGTCCCTACTTTGATCTCTAACTCTAGATTTAATATATTCCATATAATTGTTGAATGTCACTGCTTTTTTGTTGGCCCCTGACTAACAGATTTCTAATCCATGTAAATACATATGGTGAATGAAGTTATCCACGCCGATGGTTGAGGGGTAATAACTGCTCCTGAACCTGTTGATGTGGGACTGTAGGCTCCTGTGCCTTCTTCCTGGTGGCAGCAGTGAGGAGAGAGCATGGCCTGGATGCTGGGAGTCCCTGATGACACAATGGTACAAATGCACTTTCAGTTCTCACATCTCAGTCTTTACAAGTTGTAGCTAGCTCTGTTGAAGTTTTTGGTTACATGAGTGCGATATGTCGTTTATTTCCTGACATGTTTGAATTAATTGGATCTGGTTGAAAGGTTTAACTAAAACTCTGACTTATATTCTTGCATTTCAGTCCATGTGTAATAGTGAGACTGGGTAACATGGAGAATAAACACTCACTGGGGAACAATGTGCAAGAAATGAGAAATCACCAACTAATACATTCATTCCATTGAAATGAGCCCTTTTGGAGCATACTTTCCTGCCTTGTTCATTCATTTTATTTAAGTCTTTCCTCAATTTGCTCTCTATTTAATTTCTTATTTCCTCCCCAAGGAATGGGGTAAGTTCGCTTTGGGACATCTTTTTAGTGTCAGCCAATAACTTAAGCAGATGATCCTCCCCTAGTTTTGTGACTGATGTTCAGACAAGTTGGGTCAAATGCAAACCATTAATGAAAACCTACATAGTTTCCAATTTGGGCTTTTTGCCAGGAGGAGATTGCTCTCCATGTTTGCTTTCTTGGCTGTTGGATTTCCACGTCCCATTTCTGCATTTTCTCCTCCCTCATCAACTTCCTGTTCCTCCTTTGTGGCTTTTATTATTTTTCTATGGAGGCGGGCTGTGAGTTTGGCTTTGGCAGCAAATGATGAAATTAAAGGTATAGCAAGATTCTTGCCAAGTGCCTCCTTTCTCTATTGAGGGGAAGTATGTCAAATGGAGTCTGATGTCCAGGGGGAAAATGGAGGCTGTGGTGTGGGAAAGGAATCCAATGTAAGCAACTAAGTGGTAAATCCCTCTGGACAATGCCCAATGCATGAATTCCACATTAAACAGAAAACAGGAATTGGCTTCATGTGTTCTTGTACTATGGAATTGACTTGAGATTTGTCAAGATTAGCTGAGAGTGATTGTGTTCTGGAGGTAAATCATACCAAATGGGTGAAGTCATGCAAATACTGCAACTTGAGCAGCTGCGGGTGCACAGATGTTAACAGTAATTTATTCTTCACAGGTAAAAGGATAAAATGAGCCACAGAGACATTAAAACAACAGTGTGGTCAGAAAGGAAAAATAAAATGAATTAGTGTTGCCGTGACAATATGGGAAAATGTGTGGCAGGGTAGGAGATGAAAAGGGAAATTCACTCTGAACAAAACTCACTGGAGATAACAGTTGCTACGGAAACAGAGGAACAGACCAATGAGATGAGAGCAAGCAATGTCCAATCGAGAAAGACAATAATGCAGAACAATAGTCGACTGAGAAAGCTCAGTATTCTGTTGCTCGTGATGGGATTGACTGAGAAATCTCAGGATTTTGGTATTCGCTGTTAGGTGAACTGAGAAATCTCAGTATTCTGGTATTCATGATAGGATAGACAGAGAGAAATCTCAGTATTCTGGTATTCATGATAGGATGGACTGAGAAATCTCAGTGTTTTGGTATTCATGATGGAATGGACCATGAACTGGAGGGGGAGGGAGAGCAGCCAGATGTCTCGGTACAGATTGATACCAACGACATGGGAAGGAAAAGCAAAGAGGTCATGAGAAGAGAATTTAGAGAGCTAGGCAGAAAACTGGGAAGCAAGACCTCCTGGGTAGTAATTTCTGGATTGCTGCCTGTGCCATGTGCCAGTGAGGGTAGAAACAGGATGATTTGGCAGATTAATGCGTGGCTGAGAAGCTGGTGCAGGGGGCAGGGCTTCAGGTTCTTGGATCATTGCGATCTCTTCTGGGGGAGGTATGACCTGTATAAAAGTGATTGGTTGCACCTGAACCCGAGGGGGACCAATATTCTAGCAGTCAGGTTTGTTAGAGCTGTTGGGGAGGGTTTGAACTAATTTGGCAGGGAGGATCGGAACTGGAGTGTAGGGTCTCAGGATAGGACAGATGGTAAAAAACTGCACAAAGATAGTGTGCAGTCAGACTGTCAGGAAGGGCAGGCAGATGATAGAATAAAATTGTAGCCAGCAGGGTGAGTATCAGTGCATTAGGGATGCAGAATCAAAAAGGATAGCAAATACAATACTCAAAGTGTTATATCTCAATGGAATATAACAATGGAATATAACAAATAAGGTGGATGATCTGGTTACACTATTACAGATTGTCAGGTATGATTCTGTGGCCATCACTAAATAGTGGCTGAAGGATGGTTATAGTTGGGAGCTGAATGTCCAACGTTCAGAATCAGAATCAGGTTTATTATCTTAGAACATAGAATAGTACAGCACAGTACAGGCCCTTCGGCCCACAAAGTTGTGCCGACCCTCAAACCCTGCCTCCCATATAACCCCCCACCTTAAATTCCTCCATATACCTGTCCAGCAGTCTCTTAAATTTCACCAGTGTATCTGCCTCCACCACTGACTCAGGCAGTGCATTCCATGCACCAACCACTCTCTGAGTAAAAAACCTTCCTCTAATATCCCCCTTGAACTTCTCACCCCTTACCTTAAAGCCATGTCCTCTTGTATTGAGCAGTGGTGCCATGGGGAAGAGGCGCTGGCTATCCACTCTATCTATTCCTCTTATTATCTTGTACACCTCTATCATGTCTCCTCTCATCCTCCTTCTCTCCAAAGAATAAAACCCTAGCTTCCTTAATCTCTGATCATAATGCATACTCTCTAAACCAGGCAGCATCCTGGTAAATCTCCTCTGTACCCTTTCCAACGCTTCCACATCCTTCCTATAGTGAGGTGACCAGAACTGGACACAGTACTCCAAGTGTGGCCTAACCAGAGTTTTATAGAGCTGCATCATTACATCATGACTCTTAAACTCTATCCCTCGACTTATGAAAGCTAAGACCCCACAGGCTCTCTTAACTACCCTGTCTACCTGTGACGCAAATTTCAGGGATCTGTGGACATGTACCCCCAGATCCCTCTGCTCCTCCACACTACCAAGTATCCTGCCATTTACTTTGTACTCTGCCTTGGAGTTTCTCCTTCCAAAGTGTACACCTCACACTTCTCTGGGTTGAACTCCATCTACCACTTCTCAGCCCACTTCTGCATCCTATCAATGTCTCTCTGCAATCTTCAACAATCCTCTACACTATCCACAACACCACCAACCTTTGTCTGCAAACTTGCCAACCCACCCTTCTACCCCCACATCCAGGTCGTTAATAAAAATCACGAAAAGTAGAGGTCTCAGAACAGATCCTTGTTGGACACCACTAATCGCAATCCTCCAATCTGAACGTACTCCCTCCACAATGACCCTCTGCCTTCTGCAGGCAAGCCAATTCTGAATCCACCTGGCCAAACTTCCATGGATCCCATGCCTTCCGACTTTCTGAATAAGCCTACTGTGTAGAACCTTGTCAAATGCCTTACTAAAATCCATATAGATCACATCCACTGCACTACCCTCACCTATATGCCTGGTCACCTCCTGAAAGAACTCTATCAGGCTTGTTAGACACGATCTGCCCTTCACAAAGCCATGCTGACTCTCCCTGATCAGACCATGATTCTCTAAATGCCTATAGATCCTATCTCTAAGAATCTTTTCCAACAGCTTTCCCACCACAGATGTAAGGCTCACTGGTTTATAATTACCCAAACTATCCCTACTACCTTTTTTGAACAAGGGGACAACATTCGCCTCCCTCCAATCCTCCGGTACCATTCCCGTGGACAACGAGGACATAAAGATCCTAGCCAGAGGCTCAGCAATCTCTTCCCTCACCTCGTGGAGCAGCCTGGGGAATATTCCATCAGGCCCTGGGGACTTATCCGTCCTAATGTATTTTAACAACTCGGACACCTGCTCTCCCTTAATATCAACATGCTTCAGAACATCAACCTCACTCATATTGTCCTTACCATCATCAAGTTCCCTCTCATTGGTGAATACCGAAGAGAAGTATTCATTGAGGACCTCGCTCACTTCCACAGCCTCCAGGAACATCTCCCCACCTTTATCTCTAATCGGTCCTACTTTCACTCCTGTCATCCTTATGTTCTTCACATAATTGAAGAATGCCTTGGGGTTTTCCTTTACCCTACTCGCCAAGGCCTTCTCATGCCCCCTTCTTGCTCTTCTCAGCCCCTTCTTAAGCTCCCTCCTTGCTTCCCTATAATCCTCAATAGACCCATCTGATCCTTGCTTCCTGAACCTCATGTATGCTGCCTTCTTCCACTTGACTAGATTTTCCACCTCACTTGTCACCCATGGTTCCTTCACCCTACCATTCTTTATCTTCCTCACTGGGACAAATTTATCCCTAACATCCTGCAAGAGATCTCTAGACATCGACCACATGTCCATAGTACATTTCCCTGCAAAAACATCAACCCAATTCACACCCACAAGTTCTAGCCTTATAGCCTCATAATTTGCCCTTCCCCAATTAAAAATTTTCCTGTCCTCTCTGATTCTATCCTTTTCCATGATAATGCTAAAGGCCAGGGAGCAGTGGTCACTGTCCCCTAGATGCTCATCCACTAAGAGATCTGTGACCTGACCTGGTTCTTTACCTAGTGCTAGATCTAGTATGGCATTCCCCCTTGTCCGCCTGTCCACATACTGTGACAGGAATCCGTCCTGGACACACTTAACAAACTCTGCCCCATCTAAACCCTTGGAACTAATCAGGTGCCAATCGATATTAGGGAAGTTAAAGTCACCCATTATAACAACCCTATTATTTTTGCACCTTTCCAAAAACTGCCTCCCAATCTGCTCCTCTGTATCTCTGCTGCTACCAGGGGGCCCATAGAATACTCCCGATGGAGTAACTGCTCCCTTCCTGTTCCTGACTTCCACCCATACTGACTCGAAAGTGGATCCTGCTACATTACCCACCCTTTCTGTAGCTGTAATAGTATCCCTGACCAGTAATGCCACCCCTCCTCCCCTTTTTTAGCAGCAGCAGTTCAATGCAATACATAATCTAGAAGAGAAAAAAATAAGTAAGTAAATCAATTACAGTATGCATATATAGAATAGATTAAAAACATGCAAAAAACAGAAAAACAGGTTACACATTGTATCAGAGGGATAGGAAAGTAGGCAGAGGAGGTAGCATGGCTTTGTTGGTAAAGAATGGCATCACATCAGTAGGAGATGTGACGTGGGATCAGAAAATTCTGAATCTTTGTGGGTTGAATTAAGAAACTGCGAGGGTAAGAGGACCCCGATGAATAGTATCGGAATCAGAATCAGATTTATTATCACCGGCATGTGTCATGAAATTTGTCAACTTAGCAGCAGCAGTTCAATGCAATACATAATATAGAAGAAGAAAAAATAATAATAATAGTAATAAATAAGTAAATCAAATACAATATACTGTGACAAGAATACACATAGATTACCATGTAGCTGTCCTGTGCTGGCACCAGTGGGATCAGCAGTTGGTCTGCCACCAGTCTTCAGGAGAGAGAGAGATAAGGAAAACAATGGAGCAGCATTTGGAGATGTGTAACGAAGGGACGGGAGAGAGAGTAACAGAAGGAGAGAGCTGTCAAGAGCGGCTCGCCCTTTGAACCCTGAACTGTTTGAAGTGATGGACAGGCGATACCCCAGCAGGGGGATAAAAAGGGACAGGTTCGCTAAGGCAGGACACACACGACACCCGAGGTAACGAGACCCTGGAAGCGGTGCGCCTCTCACAAGTCGGTGGAAGCTTTTGGATGGCTGGTCGCGGGATCAAGCCATAGACGCTCAGGGTGGAAAGGCACACACGACACCCGAGGTAACGAGACCCTGGAAGCGGTGCGCCTCTCACAAGTCGGTGGGAACCTGGTGTGTGTCCACCCTTGCCTGGGTGCCGGGTTCACCACAGGGAAACGATCGTATCAGGAAACAGAGGGGTCATGGTCGGTGACCTCAGATGACATCACAAAGGGCTCGCCCGAAAGCTGACTGCGAAGGTCTGTGTGGAAGCCGTTTTGAATATTCATTCGTTTTTGCTCTCTCTCTCCTTCCCCCCACTGTCCATCGCCACGGCAGCGATTACTGCGAACTGAACTGAACTGAATTGAACTGAACTTTGCGTCACTTTGAAACTGGTCATTTACCCCTAGACAACGATAGAGCTTGATTGATCCTGTTATCTTAATTCTGTGGACATGTATGTTTATCATTGCTGAACTGTTGCATTCATTATCCTTTTGATTAGAGTACTGTGTTGCTTGTTTCTTTAATAAAACTTTCTTAGTTCTAGTAATCCAGACTCCAACTGAGTGATCCATTTCTGCTGGTTTGGCAACCCAGTTACGGGGTACGTAACAATACATATATTAAATAGATTAAAAATTGTGCAAAAAACAAAAATGATGTATATTAAAAAAAAGTGAGGTAGTGTCCAAGGTTTCAAAGTCCATTCAGAAATCAGATGGCAGAGGGGAAGAAGCTGTTCCTGAATCGCTGAGTGTGTGCCTTCAGGCTTCTGTACCTCCTACCTGATGGTAACGGAGAGAAAAGGACATGCCTTGGGTGCTGGATGTCCTTAATAATGGACGCTGCCTTTCTGAGACATCACTCCTTGAAGATGTCCTGGGTACTTTGTCGGCTAGTATCCACGATAGAGCTGACTAGATTTACAACCCTCCGCAGCTTCTTTCGGTCCTGTGCAGTAGCCCCTCCATACCAGACAGTGATGCAGCCTGTCAGAATGCTCTCCACACTACATCTATAGAAGTTTTTGAGTGTATTTGTTGACATACCTAATCTCTTCAAACTCCTAATGAAGCATAGCCACTGTCTTGCCTTCTTTATAACTACATCGATATGTTGGGACCAGGTTAGATCCTCAGATATCTTGACACCAAGGAACTTGAAACTGCTCACTCTCTCCACGTCTGATCCTTCTATGAGGATTGGTATGTGCTCATTCGTCTTACCCTTCCTGAAGTCCACAGTCAGCTCTTTCATCTTACTGACATTGAGTGCCAGGTTGTTGCTGTGACAGTTTGGCCTCCCAGCAGTAGCCGGGATTACACCACAGATTACAATGGGAAATAGGAAAGGCTTGTCAAAAGGACAATGTTATGATACTCATCGGGGATTTCAACATGCATGTCAATTAGAAAAATCAGGTTGGTGATGGATCTCAAGAGAATAAGTTTGTTGAATGCCTACAAGATAGCTTTTTAGAGCAGTTTGTCATTGAGCCTACTAGGGGATCCGTTATACAGGATTGGGTGTTATGTAATGAACCAGAGGCAATTAGGGAGCTTAAGGTAAAAGAACCCTTAGCAGGCAGGATTCACAATATGATTGTGTTCAACTTGAAATTTGATAGCGAGAAAGTAAAGTCTGACATAGCAATATTTCAGTGGAGTAAAGGAAATTACAGTGATAGGAGAGAGGAGCTGGCCAAAGTAAATTGGAAGGAGATGCTGGCACTGATGTCAGCAGAGCAGCAATGGCGTGAGTTTCTGGGAAAAATGAGGAAGTTGCATGATAGATATATTCCAGAAATAAAGAAATACTCAAATGGCAAAATAGTACAACTGTGGTTGACAAGGGAAGTCAAAACTAATGTAAAAGCAAGAGAGGGCATACATCAAAGCAAAAATTAATGGTAATACAGAGTATGGGGAAGCTTTTAAAAACCTACAGAGAGCAACTAAAAGAATCATTAGGAGGGAAGAGATGAAATATAAAATCAAGCTAGAAAACAATATCAAAGTGGATAGTAAAAGCTTTTTCAAGTATGTCAAAAATCAAACAGAGATGAGAGTGGATATAGGACCACTAGAAAATGAGGCTGGAGAAATAATAACGAGGGAGAACGTGCTCAAAAAGCTGAAAGACCTAAGGATACATAAGTCACCCAGACCAGATAAACTGCACCCTAGGGTTCTGAAAGAGGTAGCCGTAGAGATTGTGGGTGCATTAGAAATGATCTTTCATAAATCATTGGACCTTAGCATGGTACCAGGGGACTGGAAAATTGTAAATGTCATTCCACTCTTTAAGAAAGGAGGAAGGCAGCAGAAAGGAAATTATTGACAGGTTAGCCTGACCTCAGTGGTTGGGAAGATGTTGGAGTCAATTGTTATGGACGAGGTTATGGAGTACTTAGTGGCACAGGACAAGGTAGGACAAAGTCAGTATGACTTCCTGAAGAGAAAATCTTGCCTGATGAACCTGTTGGAATTCTTTAAGGAAATTACAAGTAGGGTTGATAAAGGAGATGCAGTGGATGTTGTATATTTGGACTTTCAGATAGCTTTTGACAAGGTGCCACACATGAGGCTGCCTACCAAGTTAAGAGCCCATGGTATTACAGGAAAGCTGCTGGCATGGTTAGAGCATTGGATGATTGGTAGGAGGCAGCGAGTGGGAATGAAAGGATCTTTTTCTGGTTGGCTGCCAGTGACTAGTGGTGTTCCGCAAGGGTCAGTGTTAGGACCGCTTCCTTTTCTGCTGTATATAAATGATTTAGATGATGGAATAGATGACTTTGTTGCCAAGTTTGCAGATGATATGAAGTTTGGTGGTGGGGCAGGTAGTGTTGAGGAAACAGGTAGGATGCAGAAGGACTTAGACAGATTAGGAGAATGGGCAAGGAAGTGGCAAATGAAATAAAATGTTGGAAAATGCATGGTCACGCACTTTAGTAGTAGCTTCATCACTGCTTTATTTTCAAAACGGCTGCCAGAAAGAGTGTGTCCTCACAGCAACTACCAGTCTGCAGGGTTTTCAAGTTACAAGTCAGATTGGAAAGTAAATGGATCACTGTGATCAGGACAGTAAATGAGAACATTGCTATCTTCAGACCCACAGGTGAAGCAAAATAATTGTTTACTGGCAGTTTTATTGTGAATCCTGTCTTTATCAAAACACAGGGAGGGGTATGGAGAGCTATGGTCTGGGTGCAGGTCAATTCAACTACGCAAAATAATAGTTCAGCATAGATTAGGGCCTGGTTCTGTGCTTTAGAATTCAGTGACTCTATGGCTTACCATTTTGATGAGATCCTACGTGAATCCAAATGGATAAATATTTTCAATGAACTATCAGACACAATGGGCTGAATGGCCTATTATGAATCTCAGACCTTTCTACTAAGTCCCTGCTTATTTTTTACGTATGCATTAAGCATTCCAACACATAGGCTCAGGGTCTGTGCTCGCTGAAGATCAGAAGACTAAGAGAACATCTCATTGAAACCTATTGAACATTGAAAGGCCTCGATAGAGTGGATGTGGAGAGGATGTCTCCTTTAGTAGGAAAGTCTAGGACCAGAGGACATAACCTCAGAAGAGAGGAACATCCTCTATTTAGTACAGAGATGCAGAGAAATTGCTTTAGCCAGAGGGTGGTGAATCAATAGAATTCATTGCCACAAACAGCCATGGAGGCCAAGTCACTGGGTATATTTAAAGTGAAGATTTATAGGTTCTTGATTAGTAAGTTACAGAGAGAAAGCAGGAGCGTGGGTTTGAGAGGGGAAATGTTACAGGAGCATCAAAACTAAAACCACAAGGCTACTAAACAGCTTCCTCCCACAAGCAGTCAGACTGCTAAATAGCTGCTCCACCTGACTCTGCTTTGGACACTTCTAACTTGATTTTATCTGACATGTGGCTGTTGTGTTTTGCTATTTATTGTTATATTTATTATTTAGTGTTGCGTTTGTTATGTTATGATTGCACTGCTCCAGAGAAACGCTGTCTCATTCTGCCCTGCAGAGCTGATGTACGGTTAGAATGACAATAAAGTTTTTTGAATCTTTGAATCTTTGAAATCATCCATGCTGGAATGGCAGAGCAGACTTGATGGGCTGAATAGCCCAAGTCTGCTCTAGACAATGTCTCATGGTCAGATTTCTTGTTACACAGCATAAGCTGTTTGCATGCAACAGCGGCCACACCCCGTTACACCACTCCAACAGGCGGGCTATACCAGGTGAGGGTAGCTGGTAGCCTCACACCTCCCTGAGATAGGGACATGCCTGTCTTGGCAGGTGAAGTCAGCTCTGGTGAACTGGACGGATGGGATCTACAGTGAGATCCAATGAGCAGGAAAGCAGTTCTGTGACGTTCCGTGGAGAACGAAGGGCAGGACAAGGCACAGAAGGTGTCATGGTCATCCAGTGCAACTAAAGAAGATCCCCGTTTGTGACGCCTGTTTGTAGCACTGGACCCAGGCTTCTGAGATTGAGAAAGTGGAATTGCCTCAGATCAGTGGCTTTTCCACTTTGCAGGTTTCCTGTCATCGTCAGACCCAATAATCAACCACCATTATAAGCTGTCACGCCCTGCCAGTATAGCCCACTCTCCGTAATAACTCCATTTGTTACCAGTGTGGACCATTCCTTGGGCTAATGTTGTTCATAAAGCAATACAGAGCAGAACAGCGTTTTCCTTGGGTACTCAGTTGATGCATTTGCTTTATACAAACAGCATTGCCTACGTTGTTCTCAGGAGATAGATCAGGACTATCAGGCGTGCCATGTCCACAACAATATCAGCCAGGAGACCAGCTCGTCCTTGTGTGCACAACCACAGGAGGCTGGGTGGCTGCTATGTAGGACAGAGTCCTGGATAGGAATAGATTGGTACCAACTGCAGAGAGCATGGGCAAAGTGGAGCAAAAGACAGCCAAAGACTGCCTTTAAATGCTGCAGAAACTTCATCTTAGACAGTGTTTCTTCATCTGGTTTGATGTCGCTGTACAAAGTGCACCTTGGGAAATAAGGGGTGTCCAGGGAGGGGGTGCTCGTCCTCCACCAAACCTGCAACCTGGCCATCTCTGAGGCTGAGGTACGCAGGTGTTTCCAACAAGTGGACAGTCACAAGGCTGCAGGACCGGATGGCATCCCAGGGCGAGTACTCAGGATGTTTACAGACATTTTTAATCTCTCCCTCCCCCAGTGTAGAGTGCCCTCCTGCTTCAAATTATCCACCATTGTCCCTGTACCAAAAAAAAACAAGGTAACATGCCTGAACGACTGACATCCTATTCAATAATAAGCAAATGCTTTGAGAGGCTGGTCAAGGATTACATCTGCAGCTTGCTACCACCCACACTGGACCCCCTACAATTCACCTACCGACACAACCGATCAACAGATGATGCAATAGCCACAGCTCTACACACTGTCCTTACACTTCTGGAGAAGGATGCTGATGTGAGAATGCTGTACTTGGACTACAGTTCAGCAGTCAACACCATAGTTCCATCCAGGCTCGACAAGAAGCTCAGAGACCTCGGCCTTGACCCTGCCTTGTGGCAGTTGGATCCTGGACTTCCTGTCAGATTGCCAGCAGGTTGTAAGAGTGGGCTCCCTCACCTCCACCCCTCTGACTCTCAATACAGGAGCCCCTCAGGGCTGCGTACTGAGTCCCTTCCTTTACTCTCAGTATACCCATGACTATATATCACCACCCACTGCTCTAATCTGCTAATTAAATTTGCTGATAACACATCATTGATTGACCTTATCTCAAATAATAACGAGGTGTCCTACAGTGGTGTCAAGAAAACAACCTCTCCCTCAATGTCAGAAAAACAAAGGAGCTGCTTGTGGATTATAGGAGGAATGAAGATGGGATAACCCCTATTGACGTCAATGGATCTGGGATTGAGAGGGTAAACAGCTTTAGGTTCCTCGGCAGCCACATCACCAAGGACCTCGCGAGATCTGTACACGTCAGCTGTGTGTTGAAAAAGGCACAACAGCGCCTCTTTCACCTCAGATGGTTGAGGAAGTTTGATATGGGCCCCCAAATCCTAAGAACTTTCTATCGGGGCACAATTGAGAGTATCCTGACTGGCTGCATCACTGCCTGGTATGGGAATTGTACTTCCCTCAATCACAGGATTCTGCAGAGAGTGGTGCGGATAGCCCAGCGCATCTGTAGTTGTGAACTTCCCATGATTCAGGACGTTTACAAGGACAGGTGTGTAAAAAGGGTCCAAAGGATCATTGGAAACCTGTCACCCCAACCATAATCTATTCCAGCTGCTACCATTTGGAAAGCGATACCACAGCATAAAAGCCAGGCAACAGGCTCCGGGACAGCTTCCTCCACCAGGCCATCTGATTGATGAACTCACATTGATTTGAGCTATATTACATTGACTGTTCTATTTATTATAAATTATGATTGCACATTGCATATTAAGATGGAGAAATAACGTAAAGATTTTTACCTCTCATGTATGTGAAGAATGTAAGAAATAAAGTCAATTCAATTCAATTGTCGTGTCTATTCTGAGGCAACTCACTCAGCTTTGGTCCCCACTGGACACTCAGTTCTCACCTGTATTACATGTGACAGCAGCCAAAGCCCGGTACACCGCTCTGACAGGTGGGCTAAATGAGGTGATGGTAGCAGGTGGGCCTCATACCCGGTGAGATAAGGACATGTCTGTCCTAGCATGTGAAGTCAACTCCAGCAGACTGGGTGGATGAGAGCAACTGTGAGATCCAACAGCCAGAAGAATGGTTCTGCAACACCATGTGGAGAGCGAAGGGCTGGACCAGCCACAGAAGATGTCACGGTCATCCACTCCAACCAAGGAAGTCCCCAGTTTGTGACTCTTGTTCGTACCACTGGACCTGGACTTCTGAGGTCGAGAGGGAAGCACTGTCCTAGAGCAATGGCTTTTCCACTTCAAAAACTCTCCCGCACAGGTTTCTTCGTGCAATTCACTTCATCTGAAATCTAACTGCCATCATCGGATATGATAGACAACCAGATTAATCGACCAATTAATCATGAATTGACCTTGAATGTTCTGTAGTGCATAGGTCCTGTCAGCAGTTTTTGTAGTAATCCAATTTCTCATAGATCTTAAAAATTAAAGTAAGCATTCTTGGATTGTTTCCATGTCCCCAGCTACATTCTGCCCTGTTATTGTTCACGTTGTTGAACTGGTCTGAATATCCGCACAGAGCTGTACCATAAATACTCATGGTTTAGACCATAAACGCTCATGGTTTAGACCATAAACGCTCATGGTTTAGACCATAAGTGCTCATGGTTTAAACCATAAGTGCTCATGGTCTAGACCATAAATACTCATGGTTTAGACCATAAACGCTCATGGTTTAGAGCATAAATGCTCATGGTTTAGACCATAAGTGCTCATGGTTTAGACCACATATTGAATCAGTTGGACTCACAGTGCTTGCACAGAGAGTTTAGTGAGAGATGGATACGAACTGAGTTCTGGAGCCTTTCCTGGGGTTAGAGGTCTGTTCGTGTGTGTGAGGGGTGGAGGGGTGGAAAAGGACTTATTTTGCTGACGTTGCTGTGGGTTGTGTTGTTCCGCTGAACATTGTAGACATGCTATGTTGGTATCATGTGTGGCAACAGTTGCAGGCTGCCTTAGCACATCCACAGGTGTGTTGGTATTAACACAAACAACACATTTCACATTCCACATTCCACACGAACATGGATAAATAAATCTGACTCTGAAGTCTTCGTCATGTCCTTGCACTTTATTGTTTGCCTACACAGCACTCTCTCAGTAACTAAAATGTTATTCTGCATTCTGTCATTGCCACATTGATGTACTGACGTTATGAACTGATCCGTATGGATGGCAGGTAAAACAATGATTTTCACTCTACATTTGGTGATTATAAACCAGTTCACCATTTGGTCTATCCCAGGGCATAGAGATGTTTTAGGAAGAGTAACAACATTGCAAATTTCCTGTATGTGTACAGTACTGTGCTGAAGTCATATATATATATAGCTAGGGTAGCTAAGACTTTTACACAGTATCATGTTTGTCAACGCAGAGCGGAGAGTAAGTTTGTAAATCTGGCCGGAGAGAATGATGCTGGGAATGGCAAGGGTGGGGCACCATGGGAGGGGTGTGGATAGATGGGCAGAGCAGGAGTGCCAGGGGAGGAATGTGGTGTGGGTGCCCTGTGACACCAGATAAGGTAATTTGATTCCGAAAAGGTCCTTTGTGGCAGCGGTACTGTGCAATACATAAAATTACTAAAGTACTGTGCAAAGGTCTCATGCATCCTAGCTATAATGAAGAGCCTAAGACTTTTGCAAGCATTGTTTATAGACAAAAATAACTTGTACATTTCAGGCTGAAATGATAAACTTACTTCACAGATGCTGCTGATCTGTTGTGTATTCCTTGCATTTCCTGTTATTGTTTCTATTTGTAGAATAAATTGAACATAATTGGTGCTTCAGAAGACACACGTCTTCCAAGCAATACACCACGAAAGACATCCATTCAGGCTGTGAAACCTTGTAACATTTGGTTTTAATGATCTCATATTGCTATTGGGTTGAAATGCTGAATGGTATCTATTTAAAGATCAAAAACAGCTTGTAATGATATTACACAGCACATGTGTAATGGATTTTGCCAAATGCTCCAAGTTGCAGCAGAAAAAAAGGCATTTGCTGTTTTCAGTAAACAGATTTTTTGCTAACAAATCATTTGGGTCTTCTTGTTCTATACGGCAAGTTACAGACTAGACAAATTGTCTAGTTACTCACATTGCCAATCATCAGGTTCCTGCTGACAAAACCTTATTAACTGAAGTGATTTAGGTAAGTTTGAATGAACGTTGAGGTGAGGTTTCATGAGCGGGTGATTTAGGTCCCCATCTTGCACCCAGTTTGGGGTCTTAACCTCACACAACAGGTCAAAACATTCAGATACAGCCCAAATGTGGGGGGGGGGGGGGAGAGAGAGGGAGGGAGGGAGAGAGACTGAGACTGTAGCAGATCAACAGTTCACTAACTTTATTGAGATCTGTTGAACAATTTAAAGTAAAAGAAAAACAATAGACATTAGGTCAGCAGAGCCGTTAACTAAAACTCTCTAACTGAAAGTAACGCCAACACTGCTGCTGGAAACAATAATTAAATATTAAATGAATTCCACTCCTTGACAGTGTCTGTTGAAATGAAAGTCTTCTTTCCTGGACAAGGATGAGAGTAAGCAGAGAATGTAAACGCTGCCATGCTTTTTGTCAAGTCTCGACAAGACTAAAATAAAAAAAAGGAAGTTAAATACCACCAAAATGGCAAAGGTTCCGTCCACAACGTCGACTGCATTTTTTCCCATAAGTGCAGCCTGACGTGTTGAGTTTCCCCAGTATTTTGTGTGTGTTGCCACCATAATGGACAACTAACTAGCTGGAACGTGCAAACTGCTGAGCATGATTGTCGAACCTGCTACACAGCCGGCCTGTGCGGGTACATAGACCCTGCACAGAGTCTGTGGTTGTGACACTACATATTTCAGCATGTAGGTTATCACGAATAAAACCAAGTGAGGCATTTTATGTTTCATGCAGTATGTCTATGAAGGTTCTCAGTCATCCAGCTCATTGTAATCCAAGGCAACTGGACTTGCTGTGTTGTCAGGAGACGATTCGCCACTCATCTGAAAGGCTTGAGTTCTGATCCTTGGTGGGTGGTTTTCCCGCTTATAAACTCTGTGAGTTGTTTAAAGGTACAGCAATCACATGAGGGTCATTAAGAGTCATAGAGGTAATGACAGGGTCATTAGTCTTTCCATGAATGGAGGTGTGAGCTGTTGTGGAGACGCTGGGGTAGAGATACTAGGACTGCATTTTAAGTAGCTGATAGGAGGTGTCGTACCTCACCCCCTCTGTTCAGGGATGGGTTTTCCAGTTTGACAAAGGTGGCTTCGTTAACCCCTCTTTCAAACCACCTGTCCTCCCTGTCCACAATGTGCACATTGTTATCATCAAAGGAGTGTCCCTTGTCCTTTAGGTGTAGATATACAGCCGAGTCGTGACCTGAGATGTTAGCCCTCCTGTGTTGGGCCATTGTTTGTGATGTGGTGTTTTGTCTTGGCAATATACAGATCTGAGCAGTTCTCATTGCACTGGATAGCACCACAGCGCTGGAGAGGCATAGGAGTAGACAATGTCGAGCCAATCGCAACAATAGGTCAATGGCAGACACAAACTCAATGGCTCTTCACACAGTCTTAGACCAGCTGGATAACACAAACACCTATGTCAAGATGCTGTTCATTGACTATAGCTCAGCATTTAACACCATCATTCCCACAATCCTGATTGAGAAGTTACAGAACCTGGGCCTCTGTACCACCATCTGCAATTGGATCGTCGACTTCCTAACTGGAAGACCACAGTCTGTGTGGATTGGTGATAACATCTCCTCCTCACAGATGATCAACACTAGTACACCTCAGGGGTGTGTGCTTAGCCCACTGCTTTACTCTCAAAACCATAATTCCCTCCAAGCTCGACAAGAAGCTCAGAGACCTCGGCCTTCACCCTGCCTTGTGTAGCTGGATCCTGGACTTCCTGTCAGATCATCAGCAGGTGGTAAGAGTGGGCTCCCTCACCTCTGCCCCTCTGATCCTCAACACAGGAGCCCCCCAGGGCTGTGTCCTAAGCCCCCTCCTTTACTCTCTGTATACCCATGACTGTGTCGTCACCTACAGCTCCAATCTGCTAATTAAATTTGCTGATTACACTACACTAATTGGCTCAATCTCAAATAATAATGAGGCAGCCTACGGAGAGGAACTCATCACCCTGACACAGTGATATTAAGAAAACAACCTCTCCTTCAACGTCACAAAAACAAAGGAGCTGGTTGTGGACTACAGGAGGAGTGGAGAAAGGCTAAACCCTATTGACATCAATGGATCTGGGGTTGAGAGGGTGAACAGCTTTAAGTTCCCAGCATGAACATCTCACGAGGACCTCACGTGGTCTGTACACACCAGCTGTGTGGCCAAAAAAAGCACAACAGTGCCCCTTTCACCTCAGATGGTTGAAGAAGTTTGGTATGGGCCCCAACTCCTAAGAATTTTCTACAGGGGCACAACTGAGAGCATCCTGACTGGCTGCATCACTGCCTGGTGTGGGAACTGTACCTCCCTCAATTGCAGGAGTCTGCAGAGAGTGGTGTGCACAGCCCAGCGCATCTGTAGATGTGAACTTCCCCCTATTCAGGACATTTACAGAGACAGGTGTGTAAAAAGGAACCGAAGGATCATTGGGGACCCAAGTCACCTCAACCACAAACTGTTCCAGCTGCTACTATCCAGGAAATGGTACCGCAGCATAAAAACCAGGACCAGCAGGCTCCGGGACAACTTCTTCCACCAGGCCATCAGTATCACTCACAGACACACACAGTGTTACAGACACAGCATGAGATAAACAACATTCACAAGAAAAACATGAATTGAATATAAATGATTAAACCTTCAGCTAGAGAAGCAGGTTTAGACCAGTCAGCCACCATGATGCTGCCCAGCTCGATGAGTATGCCCGTGCTGGGTAAATCGATGTTATATGCCTTGACAGGAGGAGGAGTTTCGACATTGAGGGTGATGGTCTTAGACTTTCTCTGTCTGACTCTGTCACATCCATGACACTGGTGAAGTGTTGGCTGTTATTTCCCACTTTGCTGTTTGGATCACTCATGGTGATGGTTATGTTGTGGAATGGTGTTAATTGTACCTTTGGATGCAGCTGATAGCAGAATACGTCCCTTCATTCAATGGTGCTATTGTTATTCGGAGCATAACACTGGATCACAGTCACGTTCACTTGCTTCCCTTTCAGCCTAACTCTCATCAGCCCACTGTTGATTGGTTTCCACTGCAGCAAGCATGTTTCAATGCCTTTCTTCAAAGTGACTGCTATACCATCATGATGCTGACCATCTACCCTTCCCGAGTATAAAACTCTTTCACCAGTTAATGCCTTTGGTCTGCCAGACCCTGCCCATCTCCTTTCACTGTTGCCCAGTACATGCAGGTTGCAATGACATATTTCTGCAGTTATTTGTGTTAGCTTGCCAGTGTTGTTTATGGTTTGTACATTCCAAAAATCAGTTTAGGTCTTGGTCTCGGCAGTGTTCAGGCCATCATGCCAGTAGCTTCCTAGTGGTTTCCAATACTGTCAGTCATGTAAATCCCGGTTGAAGACTCAGGAATACCATCACACACAGATATATGATTCTTCATTGCTCTTTCCGTAGCAATTTCTTATTGTCCAGTCAGGGTTGTTAGCCCTGAGCTGAACCCCTCAACCTGGAGAAGCAATGGACAACTCTTAGTCTGGCTTCTATCCTTTGGCCTGTTTGGTATGGGTGACCCTACCAAGACTCAAAGCACAAGGCACTGACTCCAGCCAGCATAGCTCTCCAGGTCATTGAGGTACAGAAGAGTCCAAACTCTGTGACAGTGTAGTGGTCCTCCTGGAGGACCTGAACAGTTGGTGCAGCATTAAACATTTACACAGATGTGTAACAAAGCAAATTTTCCAAGCTCAAGGATAGCATCTCCTGGTGGCATCTGCAAACACGTACCATCCGATCAAGGGCAGCTTCTACTCTGCTATCGCAAGACTATTGAACAGTTCCTTTGCATAATAAGATGGACACTTCCCCTCACAATTTACCATGTTGTGGATCTTGCACCTGCACTGCACTCTCTCTGTAACTGTAATACTTTACTCTGCATTCTGTTACTGGTGTTCCCCTGTACTACCTCGATGTACTGTAACAGTTTGGCACGGACTAGATGGGCCAAAGGGCCTGTTTCACAGTTGTAGTGTTCCATGACTTCTACTGGTGAGATAATCTGAACAGATGACATGCAAAACAAATGACCTCTGTCCATGTGATGACGATAAACTACTTAATCAATGACTAAGGTGAATTTTGATGTGAGCCAAGTTGGCAGACTCTGGAGTAGACAGTCATTGGAATTGCTTCCCAGGGCGATCCATTCAAATACAGATTATGTCAATCTACAGAACTAGGCATTCCAGGATCTTGTGTAAGAGAAGTGGGAGTCTGGACACACCTGGAATATAACATTGAACTTTGTCCTTTGATTTGCAAAAGCTTCCAGAACTGTGTTTTTTTTTGTGTGTTATCCCGGGGTTTATCCTGAGTAACTACATCCTGTAGTAGTCAAAGTCAAAGTGGGTATATGTCACCATATACTACCCTGAGATACATCTTCTTGTGGGTACTTACAGGAAAATGAAAAAAACAATAGAATTATTAAAAACTAAACATAAAGACTTATAAACAACCAATATGCAAAAGAAGACAAATTGTGAAAATATAAAAAAGACATTAGTACTGCAAGTAACACACACAAACTGCTGGAGGAACTCAGCAGGTCAGGCAGCATTTATGGAAATGAGTAAACAGTTGATGTTTCGAGCTGAGACCCTTCATCAGGACTGAAAGCAGGAGTTGTAGAGGGCCCTCGAAAGTGAGCCTGTAGGTTGTTAAATCAGTGCGGCGTTGAGATGAGTTCAGGAGCCTGATGGTTGTAATAGGGGTTGATGGCTGTAAAAATTTAACAACGTACCAAGATGGCAAAGGTCTCAGCTTCCTTTCATCTCCGTCGTGCTCTGCAAGAACCTTGACAAAAACACTTTAACTTGAATTACACCCCACCCCCAACCACTCAATTCCTCCAGCATCTTGTTTGTGTTCCAGATTTCCAGCCTCTGCAGAATCTCGCGTCTTTAACTTATTTCTTTTTGTTAAACTGGCCACTGGACTGTGAGACAATGTGACCAGCATTTCAGGCTTCTCACATCCAGTGACCCCACAGGAAACAACCATATGGTGGGTGCATGGAGGTGGGGGGGGAGGTGAAGTGGTAGGCAGTGTGTGGGACACACAGTGTCTCTGTAACCCCAGGTTCAAGCTCAGAGCTAAATGAAGAACTTGGGTGTCACTGCTGGTATTACTCCAGGGAGACCTGCTTCAATGTGGCCACGGGAGACACCCCAATGTAGGCATACGGTCCATTCCCCCAAGGCAGAGATTTAAACAATACTTTGTCAATCACCAAAGACTTTTGCAAATTTCTACAAATGTCAAGTGAAGATCATTCTGAATGGTTGCATCACCGTCTGGTAGGGAGGCTCCTGTGCACAGGATGGTAGGAGACTGCGGAGGGCTGTAAACTCAGCCAGCTCCATCACAGGCACAACCCTCCCCTCCCCTCCACCACCAAGAACATCTTCAAAGAGCACTGCCTCAGGAAGGCAGCATCTATCTTTGAGAACCCTCACCATCCAGGACATACCCTCTTCTCATCACTACCATCAGGGAGGAGCTACAGGAGCCTGAAGACTCACACTCAGTGGTTCAGGGACAGCTTCTTCCCTTTGGCCATCAGAGTTTTGAATGGACAATGAAATCATGAACATTAACTCATTATTCTTTATTTTTGCTCAATTTATTTATATTTTCATTTACAGTAATTTTATGTCTTTTCAATATACTGCTGCCACATAAAACTGAGGTGCAAAGGGAATTGGTAGTCCTTATGCAGGATTTCCTGAAGGTCAATTTGCAGATTGAGTTGGTGGTGAGGAAGGCAGATGTAATGTTGGAATTCATTTCAAGATAACTAGAATATAAAAGTTGGGATGTAATGCTGAGGCTTTGTAAATCACTGGTGAGGCTTCTCTTGGAGCATTGTGAGTATGCCACTTATCTAAGAAAGTATGTGCTGATATTGGAGATGGTTCAATGGAAGTTCATGAAAATGATTCTAGGGTTGCAAGGCTTGTCATGAGGAGCTTTTGATGGCTTTAGGCCTCTACTGACTGGAATTTACAAGAATGAGAGTGACCTCATTAAAACCTATCAAATGTTGAAAGGCCTCGATAGAGTGGATGTGGAGAGGACGTTTTCTGTAGTGGGAGCGTCTAAGACCAGACGGCTCAGCCTCAGAATAGAGGGGTGTCCTTTTAGAACAGAGATGAGGAGGAATTTCTTTAGGCAGAGCGTGGTGAATCTGTGGAATTCATTGCCACGGGGGACAATCGAGGCCAAGCCATTGGATATATACAAGGCAGAGGTTGATAGATTCTTCATTGGTCAGAGCATGAAGAGATACGGAGAGAAAGCTGGAGACTGGGACTGAGAGGGAAAATGTATCAGCTATGATGAAATGGTGGAGCAGACTCGACGGGCCAAATGGCCTAATTCTTCTCCTATTCCTTATGGTCTTATGATCTTAAAACTGCAAATTTAACGTAACATAAAACAGTGAGAATAAACCTGATTCTGAATCTGATTCCACCTCCTTCCAGCCACTACCACCTACAATCTTCGGAGTAAAACAACTTGTGTAAGAGAATCTGGATGAAACCTTTAAGTGAACAACTTGGGCACCAAGTAGATGCTGGTATTTAACAGAGGGTTTATAAACAACACTCCATGGAAGAAAGTCATGTCACTCCGGGCACAGTCTGTTCAAACAGCCTGAAGAGAATTGCACAGGTTCAAAACAACTTTCTTGGCAGAGCAGCCTTACTTTGAGTCTGTTCCTTTGAAAGCAAAAGAAAAAAAATTGGATATTTATTTAATTGCCAATTTTCTCTCTTTCAAAACTTTCCCTCATTCTGTGCCAGAAGATGCAAGTTTGATTTTATCATTGGGCTCAGAGATAATTTTAACTCTTACGTTAATGGCATTTTATAACATTTGTGTGGCGTAATTATACCTCCATAATTTGAATTTTTGTCAGCAATTAATTATTCTAGCAACTCCCATGTTGCTTGTGTTCCGAATGCTTGTTGTGGACTGTTTGTTTCTGTTGTGAGCATATCGAATTGTAACCCTTTTGCTTTGGGCACTTTGAATATATCAGTCATGTTTAATGTCTTCATCTTGGTCCTCACTTTCTCTGATTTTTTTCCTGCTAATTTGGAATTCACAGCAATCCATTTCAGGTTTTGCAGACCAACAGAGGAATGCTGGTGACATTAGCAGACCTACTGTGTCATTAGCCACGCCTTGGAGAGCACTTCTTACGGACTGGTTTATCTGGATGATGATTCACCTTAGATGGGTCTGGAATTAATAACAATCGGAATCAGATTTAATATCATTGACATATGCCATGAACTGTGATGTTTTGCAGCAGCATACTGTGCAATACATAAAATCTATAAATTACAATTATATATACATATTTGGAAACCCATGGGCTCGTCATGGAGAGTCAACATAACTTTGTGTGGGGCAAGTCGTGTCTTCCTAACTTAACTGAGTTTTTTGATGAAGTGACGAGAGTGATTGATGAAGGTAGAGCTGTAGATGTTGCCTGCATGGATTTCAGTAAGGTCTTTGACAAGGTCCCTCATGGGAGGCTCTTCCAGAAGATTCATGGGATCGATGGTGAATTGGCTGTTTGGATTCAGAACTGGCTTGCCCGTAGACGACAGAGGGTCACGGTCAAAGGGACTTATTCTAACTGGAGGTCTGTGAATAGTGGGGTTCCGCAGGGGTCTGTACTAGGACCTCTGCTGTTTGAGATGTATGGAAATTTCCTGGATTGAACTGTAGATGGGTGGGTTAGTAAGTTTGCAGATGACGCAAAGATTGGTGGTGTTGTGGATAGCGTAGGTGACTGGTAAAGAATACAGTGGGAGAAAGATCATTTATGGGTATGGGCAGAGAAATGGCAGATGGAGTTTATCCTGGCCAAATGTGAAGATTTGCACCTTAATAAGTCAAATGTAAAGAGGCAGTAAGTACACTGTTAAGGGCAAGACCTTAGAAGGATCTTGGGGTCCAACTTGATAGTTCCTTGAAATTTGCTGCACAGGTTGATGGTGGGGGGGGGGGGTTTAAGAAGGCCTAAGACATTCTTGCCTTCATTAGTCAAAGCATTGAGTTCAGAAGTTGAGGAAGTTATCTTGCAGCTTCATAACAGTCTAGATAGGCCGTGTGTGGAATGTTGCATACGGTTCTGGTCGCCCACTATAGGATGGATATTTTGGAGGGGGTGCAGAAGAGCTTCACCAGGATGCTGTCTGGTTTAGAGGGCATGTGCTATCACGAGAGGCTGGACAAACTTGGGTTGTTTTCTCTGGAGCAGTGCAGGCTGAGGAGAGATCTGATAGAGGTTTGTAAGATAATGAGAAGTACAGGTAGAGTAGACAAGGAGTATCTATTTTCCAGGGTTGAAATGTCTGATAGCAGAGAGCATGCATTGAAGCTGAGAGGTGTCATTTTTAAAGGAGATGTAAGGGACAAGGTTTTCACACAGAAGTGGTGGAATGCGCTGCCTGGGGTGGTGGCAGAGGCAGATATGTTAGGGATTTTTAAGAAAGGTTTAGATTGGCACATGGATAAAGGGATATGGACATTATGTAGGCAGAGGGGTAGAGTTTAGTTGGCCATTTGGTTACTAATTTAGTTGGCTTCATGCAGAACTTAGTGAACCAAAAGGCCTGTTCTGTGCTGTAATTTTTTATGACTCTATGAGTCTGCAAACAGTGACTGTTGTAATCTTCACTAGAGATACTTTTCATGCATGCCAAGCGCCTGCAGACACTGAAATATGGAGTGAAAAACAACACACTGGAGTAGCCCAGTGGGCCAGGCAGCATCTGTGGAATCGTGCGGATAGTTAGTCAGAGGCTTTTCCCCAGGGCTGAAATGACTAACACCAGAGGGCACAGTTTTAAGGTGCTTGGAAGCAGGTACAGAGGGGATGTCAGGGATAAGTTTTTTATGCAGAGAGTGGTGAGTGTGTGGAATGTGCTGCCGGCAACGGTGGTGGAGTCAGATACAATAGGGTCTTTTTAGAGACTCCTGGATAGGTACATGGAGCTCAAAAAAATAGTGGGCTATGGGTAAGTACATGTTCGGCACAGCATTGTGGGCCGAAGGGCCTGTATCCTGCAGTAGGTTTTCTATGTTTCTATGTGGGAGGAAAGGGAAAGCAAAAGAGTGTGATCAACATGGTCATTTACAGAATGGGTGGAAGCACAGGAGATGGGCAAAGTGTTAAGTAAATATTTTATTTTATTTAAGGCAGAACAGGCCCTTCTGTCCCAATGAGCCACAGCGCCCAGCTACCCCACCTGTTTCACTCTAGCCTAATCACAGGGCAATCTACCATGACCAATTAACCAATCAGCTGGTATGTCTTTGGACTGTGGGAGGAAACCAGGGCCCCCGTAGGAAACCCACGAAGCCACGGGAAGAACATACAAACTTCCTCGCAGAGGATGCCAGAATTGAACTTTGAATTCTGACGCCCCCAGCTGTAATCGCATCGCACTGACTGCTACACTGCCTTGGCGTCCCACTGAGAAGGTTCTGGAAGCTGGGAATTCCGGGAAGGAAAATTATAACAGAAGAGGAGATGCTGGGGGTATGAAGTTTGTGTGAGGTAGGTTGGAAAGTGAGTTGTGAGGAGGAGGCAGAGTCTACGAAGGTTGACAGGACAGTCACAAGAATGGACAAGAAAGTTGAAATGGAATACAAGTGTGAGGGGAAAGATTAACTTTACTTGTCACATATACATTGCAACATACAGTGAGGACCGTTGAGAGAGATAGACGGACAGATAACACTCACAAAATGCAGGAGGAATTCAGTAGGTCAGGTAGCATGATAGAGAGGAATGAAGTGTCGATGTTTCAGGACAAGACCCATCATCAGGACAGGTTTTAAACAGAATGTTATTGGTTCATGAGACCTTCGAACTTCTCCACTGAGTGACAATGATGCTGAGTTAAGGGTCTCAAAATGTTGATTGTCCGTTTCTCCCTGTAGATACTGTCTGGCCCAATGAGTGTCTTCAGCATCTTGAGGGCATCTTCAGACTCCAGCATCCGTAGCATCTTGTGTATCCAAAAGAAGTGGAGTCTTTAGTAAGCGTCAGCCATTCAGTGATAACCTGAAAAAAAGACATTTCCTGACATGGAGAGCTGCTTGTTTGTGGAACTCTTGACCACAGGGAGTTGTGGATGAATTTATCCATGATGGAAGTTGGTAGGACTTTGCAGTTAAGGATGAATAGGCACAGGATGTTTGTTATGAGTTCAAATGCTGTAATTAGATTACATTAGATTATGAGGACACGCAGTCCTCTTTTATTGTCATTTAGTAATGCATGCATAAGAAATGATGCAATATTCCTCTGATGTGATATCACAGAAACACAGGACAGACCAAGACTGAAAAACTGACAAAAACCACATAATTATAACATATAGTTACAACAGTGCAAGCAATACCGTAACCTCATGAAGAACAGTCCATGGCACAGTTAAAAAAGTTCAAAGTCTCTCGAAAGTCCCACATCTCACGCAGACGGGAGAAGGAAGAAAACTCTCCCTGCCATGCCCGACCACAGTCCGACTCTGAGTCGTCCGAAAACTTCGAGCCTCCGACCAGCCCTCCAACACCGAGCACCGAGCACCATCTCTGCCGAGCGCTTCGACCCCAGCCCTGGCCGCCAGCAACAGGCAAAGCCAAGGATTTGGGGCCTTCCCTCCGGAGATTCTCGATCGCACAGTAGCAGCGGCAGCGAACCAGGCATTTCAGAAGTTACTCCAGATGTTCCTCCGTGCTTCTCACGGCTGTCTCCATCAAATCAGAATTGTGCACGGTACCCTATTTAACAAATACGATATTATTTCACTGGAGAGGCTACGTGCGCTGCATCGCGCCGCCATCTTCTCCTCCTGCCATTAGCTGTAAAAAATAAAATATATACACTACATGATTATTTTGGGTAACACCTAGTTGGAAATAATTTGTTAATAATAGTTTAACTGTTTTCTGCTTTGAGGCAGAACGGAGGGCAGCAGCAGGCTGGACTCCAGAGTGGAGGTGCACAAACCTTGCACTCAGTGTCGGTGAGAACAGGAGTTGATTGTGGACTTCAGGACGAGGAAGTCAAGGAAACACACGCCAGTCATTATCAAGGGGTTAGAAGTGGAAAAAGTCAACATCTCAGAGGATCTTTCCTGTGTCCGACACATTGACGTAATCATGAAGAGGGCACACCACAGGCTACATTTCATTAGGATTTTGAGGAGATTTGGTATGTCACCAAAAAAAAACTCCAGCAAATTTCTACAGACATATTGTGGAGAGCATTTCAACTGGGTGCATCACTGTCTGGTATGGAGGGCCACTGCACAGGGTGGGAAAAAGCTGCGGAGGGTTGCAAACTCAGCCAGCTCCATCATGAGCACTAACCTTCCCAGCATCAAAATGTACTGTCTCAGGGAGGCAGCATCTATCACTAAAGAACCCCGCCATCCAGGACATGCCCTCTTCTCATTACTACCATCAACAAGGAGGGACAGGGACCTGAAGCCAAACGCTCAACGTTTTAGGAACAACTTCTTCCCTTCCACCATCAGATTTCTGAATGGACAATGAGCCCATGGACACTACCTCACCAATTGGCTCACTTTTTACACTATTTATTTTTTATATATATTCTTATTATAAGTTATAGTATTTTATATGTATTGCACGGTTCTCCTGCCACAAAATAACAAGTTTCTTGATCTATGTCAGTGATAACAATGCTGATTCTGATTTTGTCAGTGAGAGCCTCAGTTCGAGGTCCCGGCCACTTGTATTGGATTACATACGTAACTGTTCTTGGTTTGGTCACAGTCTGACCCTCACCCAGGGCTCTCTGAAGCTCTGCCAACTCTGGCTCCCCTCGCTCACTGACAGTGTCACCATGAAGCTGGCTGTTTAAACACCAGCAGAGTCCAGCAGCAACCAGCAACCTCTGCAATAGCCACCCCACTGCGCGCTGCCTGCTTCTTCTGTTTAAACACCAGCAGAGTCCAGCAGCAACCAGCAACCTCTGCAATAGCCACCCCACCGCACGCTGCCTGCTTCTTCCCCAGACAAGACAAATTGCTACTTGTCATCTTCCAAAGGCACACAGCTAGTCAGAGGTTCAGACTGAAAGGTAACCGGCTCTCTAACCAGAGAAACATCATATTTCATTTTTAAGCAGGCTCTTGCTGCAAACTGGATCTTGATGAAAAGATAAAATAAATTAAATTAAGCAAAAACAAAACAGCTGGCAACCTGGATCATATTAAACTTCTGTAATAAACCCAAAGACAATTGCCGTTAATTGGCTGATGTAGATTTAAGAGTTGCTTGGCAAATAGCAATTGAAGAGAATGCTCACCAGACTAGAATTCAGCTTAATTCATGACATAAAGACAGAGAACTGATTGAATTCTGGTAGTAAAGTTGTAGACATAACACTTGGCCTGCCTCTGCTTCCCTGATCTCATTTGATGATTGTTGAGTGAAATGGTGTCTGCCCCAGACAGAGTAAAAGGCATCGAGGCAGTTCACGGTTTATCAGAGACTGAGGGGTTTGAAAGAACCCACTTTCCCCACATTTGCTCTGGACGACCCCACACTTCCACAAGCCTGTGGCTTTGTTCCCTCCTGCCAGTAACGACAGCCTCTCATGGGTACTAATCTCCCCAAGACTGGGGCATCTTCAAAGGGCAGATGCCTCAAGAAAGTGGGCTCCATCATTAAGGATGCCCACCACTCAGGACGTGCCCCCTTCTCTTTGCTGCCATCGAGGAGAGGAGACAGTGCTGAAGCATGAAGACACGAGCTCAGTCTTTCCAGAATAGCTTCTTCCCTTCTACCAACACGATGAACCCACAAACACAATCTCACTATTTTTGCTCTCTTTTTGCACGACTTATTTTTAATAAAAGAATAAAACACACAACACACACACACATATACACCCGCACACAAATAAACACACACACCACACATATCTATAGCTTGGGGAAAAATACACATGCAGGACAACAAATACTTTTTTCAGGTCTTTAATTCCTTTATCTGTTTTAGATGTTGTAATGTAAAAAGAGAGTATCAAAAGAAAAATAGCAAAAAGAACTAAAAAAACAGCTCCTGCTGTTGCAATCTCAGATTAATTTCGTTCTACACCCTTGTTACACAGGCAGTGTAAAAATAAATAAAACAAAATATACAAAACCAATATGGTAGTGGCAATTCTAAAAACAATACAAACATTAGAATCCTGTACCTTATACACAACATCAAAAATATGAATAAAATAATATGGGGAGGCAGGAAGAGAAGATGGCGGCGTGCCTGCGCGTGCGCAGCCTCCGGTGAAAAATGATATCGTATCTGTTAAATAGGGGCTGTGGACAATTCTGATTTGATGGAGAATGGATGTGAAAGCACAGAGGAACATCTGGAGAAATTTCTGAAACGCTCGTTCGCTGCTGTCGTTACTACGCGGTCTGGAAACTTTCGGAGGGTAGGCCTCAAAATCCCCGGCCTTGCCTGCTTTTGGCGACCAAGAAGGAGGTCGAATCGTTCGGGCAGAGATGGCGCTCAGTACTCGGTGTCGGAGAGCTGATCAGAGCTCGAAGTTTTAGGATGACTCAGAATCGGATTGTGGTCGGCATGGCAGGGAGAGTTTTTCTTCCTTCTCCCGTCTGCGTGAGATGTGGGACATTTGAGAGACTTTGAACTTTACTGTGCTCACGGACTTCTTCATCAAGTTACAGTATTGTTGCACTGTTGTAACTATATGTTATAATTATTTGGTTTTGTCAGTTTTTTCAGTCTTGGTCTGTCCTGTGTTTTGTGATATCACACCGGAGGAAATATTGTATCATTTCTTAATGCATGCATTACTAAATGACAATAAAAGAGGACTACGTGTCTTCGTAATTTAAATACATCTCATCTTAACTAAGTGATATACTCACTTTGGCACACACGTGCTTAACTTCCAAACACGTACAGGCTAGACCCTGAAACGAGTTCTCTTCGCTCACACTGCGTAAACAGAGGTTAATACATTCACATTACTCTGTTACATTCACATTTCGGTCATGAAACAATGAAGTAAGACAAAAATAAACTTTTACAATATATTGCCTTGTAGTTTAAATTACTGGAAAGACTAACCTACTGGGCCGATAACCACGCTATCTGATGCTGATATCTTACTCATGAAAATCATATGACTAGCATTTGATGTTGTTCTGGAACTTTGTAACTCTTCTTTCTACTCCACATGTGCATAGTGACATCACCGTTTCTCTTAAAGGCACAGCAGCTATTTTAGCATTACCAAGATGCACTTTGTCAATAAAAAATTATATTCACCTGTCACCTGGTTACATTCTCCCCTGCATGCAGGTAAGAGTCCTTGATTACTAGCTCACAGCAAAGGTACTTTCAACCTCTTTAATGGCTTCTCTGAAGAGAACTGAACTTGGACTGGCCAGTGTCTGTGACCCTGCCGCAGTACTGATGGAGGCCACATCTCGGACTGACCTTGGTTCGTGATGTGGGTTAGGGTGCTGTCCAGCATTTACTCTTTCACTCCTGCGGGGTGCTGCAACAGGGAGACTACCAACATCTGACCCTGTATCAGCTGTCACAGGCACTATGGTCTCAGTTCCCGAAGTTTTGCCATCAAGTCTAGGGTTGAGATTATGTACACCCTGTTCTGACACATCTTCTCCCAATATCACACCATTCTCTGAATCCTCGGAGTCTGATTCATGTCCCAGGGAAGGGTTGACCTGAATTACAGGAGTTTGTAGTCTCCTTTTAGGAACTAGGGTGGGAACGTTCTGTCCACCCTGTTTACCCTGTTTACCCTCCTAATAGGCCCTCCCCCCCAAAGATTCCACAGTGTAAGTGTTGTCTTGCACCTTTACCATCCTGTGGACAGTTGATTTCCAAGCATCCTGGATCTTATTACAGCCTAATGGTCTGTTCCTGAGGTAAACCAGTGCATTTATGTCAATCTGGGGACAATAAATTTTATCCTCCTGTCAGGCAATGCGTTCTGCCGCCTTCTGTTCAGAGTATTCTTTCACTCTGGCATGAGCATCACTCAGTCGTTACTGATGTATGGCTAACCAGTCATATTTCCTGTACACAGACTGTTCTCGCCCCAGCAGATCATCCACTGGCAAGTGGAGATCAACACCAAACAGAAGGTAATGAGGGGAATATCTAGCGGTTGCACGAGGCATCACATTATATGCATACACTAACTCAGGAAAATGCTCTGGCCACCTGTGTTTCTTTGCTGGTGGCAACGTACGCAACGAATCATGCATCGTCCTGTTGAAACGCTCACACTGAGCATTGCCAGTAGGGTGACGGGTGTAGTACGACTTTTCTTTACCCTGTACAGTTTGCAAAGCTCAGCTATGACCTCACTTTCAAAGTTGCAGCCCCTGGCCAGAATACAACCATACAGGAACACCATACTTCATAGACCATTCCCTCAATAGCACCTTTGCTATGGTATCCACCTTTTGATCCCGAGTTGGGAATGCTTGGGTGAACTTTGTAAAAACGTCTGTGAGTACTCAGACATTCTCACTCCCATCAGCTGCTGGCTAAAGCACAGTAAAGTCTATAGTGACAACTCTGAGCGGCCTAGAAGCAAGAAATGATTTCATGGGGGAACAGATCTTAGGCTGTGGCATTTTAGTTAACACACAATGTGGACAATTTTTGATCCACTGTGCCACATCCTCATGCATGCCCACCCAAAAACATCTGCTTCTCAACTGGTGCAGAGTACGCTCTACGCCTTGCTGGCCCATAGAGTCATGTACGTACCCTAACACTTTACTCCTCAAGCTGGTATGTAGCAGAAGCTGATAACACTCCCCTGCTTCTCATCCTCAACTACACGATACGGTAACCCCTTACACTCCCTGATCCTGTCCTAATGTTTTAACGGAGACAAAACCAGTTTAAGCAGAGCTCTAAGTCCTTGCCATTCGGCTTTCTTTTTCTGTTCCATAAGTTTCTGAAGACACTTAACACAGGGTCCTGCTGCTGAAAAGTGTGCAAATCCCCAGCAGAATAACCCAGGGAAGCTGGGCTGTGGCCTTGCATCAGATCACTTACATCACTGGTACCAGCCTCAAGCTTAACCTTACAGCTTTTAGGACCAGCTATAACCAGTGCTGGGTCAAGAGCAGTGCTACGATTGATCAGACTACAGATCATCACAGACTGTCAAACCTCAGCATCCTCTAAGATAGGCTCAGGCTCCCCTGCAAATGGCTGCCTGGAGAGAGCATCAGCCATGGTATTGCCCCAACCTGGACGATGGTGAACATCAAAGTCAAACACTGACAGCTGTGAGAGATCCATCTCTGCTCAATTGCACCAAACTTGGCAGTTTTCAAGTGGGATAACGGATTATTGTCAGCAATTACAGTGAATTTGGAACCCCATTAGTAACCACGAAACTTCTCTACTATGGCCTACCTAAGTGCAAGCAGCTCTAATTTCATGCTGCTATAATTCCTACCATTATAGGGATATGCATATGCATAACCCTCTTTGTCTCTCCCTGTTGCTGGTATAAAACAACTCCTAGTCTGTGATTGCTTCCATCAGTCTCCACTACGAAAGGCTGTGTGAAATCGGCAAAGCCAAGGATGGGTGAACTGGTCAGTTTCTCCTTGAGCAAGTCAAAGTCACTTTGACATTCTTCCGTCCAAGACTGTTTTAACAGCTGATTTGTTTTACTCAGACTCCCTGCACCATGACATAAATTCACTACATCATGCAGCGGATCTGCAATCTTTGAGAATCTCTGAATGAACCGTCTATAATAACTATAAAAGCCAAGAAGTGATCTACAGTCTTTGACTATAGATGGTACTGGCCACTGCTGGACAGCCGAGACCTTCTCGGGATCTGTGCCTGTCCCTTGGCTGATATCTGGTGTCCTAAGAACTTGACTTCTGACTGCAGAAAATGACATTTTCCAATTTCACCTTCAGCCCTGTTTCCCTGAGGAGCTGAAGCACAGTGCCAAGCCTCTCCAAGTGTTCCTGGAAAGTCTGTGAACACACCAGAATATCATCCAGATACACCAGCATAATTTGGGAGACTAAATCATTCATGGTTGCCTGCATGAGTCTATGAAAAGTCACCAGCCCATTGCAGACCCCAAACGGCATGCGAAGATATTCATACAGACCAAACGGGGTCGAAAAAGCCATCTTATGCCTATCACGCTCCTCTACCGCCACTTGGTGGTAACCACTCGCGAGGTCTATTGTCAAGAAAAATGCACTCCCTGCAGGGCATCAAAATGTGGAGGCATCTTTTTTAGTCTTAAGATTCAGTCTCCACTAATCTACACACAGTCTTATGCTACCATCAGCCGTCCGTACTGACACTGCAGGTGAGGCATACACACTATTGCTCTCCTGAATCATACCCTCCTTCAACAACTTTGAGATGTGCTCTTCCACTTTACTGTTCTGATTTGGTGGAATGTAATGGTATGGCTGTGAAACGGGCTCATCATCAATTTAAATAAATTTCATGCTTGATCTTGTCACTGTAGCCAAGGTCTTCATCTTCGACTGCAAAGATATCCAGGTACTTAGCCAGTAAAGCTCTTAGCTGAGCTTATTGTTCTTCACCACCTCCAACATCGAGGTCGTCTAGAATTGATTTTAACTTGAGGTTACTACCTCGTCCGTTACACCAACTGTCACTTGTTCAATGCCAGCTGAGATCCGCTGAAATCTTACAGCACCCTGCTGATCACTATCCACGCATTCTACCTTTGACAGTATGCCCAGCCGGGTCCTAGGTGAGAGCCATACATCCTCCTGAGAGAGGTTTAAAAGCTGTGCTGGTAGTCTATGACAACAAGAGTCAACAAGCGTGGGAATAGCTACAAGACTTCCTGGTAGAGTTGTGTTAAGTGGCTCAGGTAACATCTTATGGTCAGTACCAGCATCTCCAGGGGTCTTCCTAGCCACAGTGGTAACTACAGGTTCAGCAGGTATGGACTCAGTATCATTTCCTGATACTCAGACTACGGCTTTTTCTTTCAGTAGTGCACATCTGCACTTTCTGGAAAACATCTCTCCAATCAAAACACAACTTTCCTGCCAGGGCCGTGTCAAATTTGGCATAGACAAGTCATCTACATTGGCTTATAGTGTTCATGCCTACAATGCATGGGACGGGTTGTTCAGTGCTAACAGGATCCTGACTACCAGAAAGCCACAACCGGGAATCTTCATACCCATCACTTGAACCTCTAGCTCTAGATACCCAAGATAAGGAATATCAAGACAGTTAGCGGCTGTTACCCTAAGCCAGCCAGCAGTGGACAACATATCCTCATCTCCTTCATTCAAATATTCTCAAGATAACTGCTCAGCCCTGGTGCCCACTTGACCACCTGTGTCTGACAGACAATGGACAGCGACACCTGGTATCTGGGGCTCAATGACAGGACATGTTGCAGTAACTGGTCATGGGATGTCTGTGCACTGTCTGAGTCTGTGAGTTTCCCTTGGATTGCCCGGCTCACAACAACCTGAGGACTGGACAATTCTGGCTCTACATCTCTTGCACTTCACCTCCGTGGGCAATTCTTGGCAATATGCCCTCCCACCTGGCCCTTGAAACATATTGGTTGCCCACCCACAGTCAGCCTAGGCCTACTGCTAGTAGCATATGCAACAGCTCTCTGTCCAGCCAGCTCTTTCACTGTTTGAGTCAACTCACTAATGGCTTTGCCCAGCTCCACTGGCTAGGATCTTTATGTCCTCGTTGTCCACGGGAATGGTACCGGAGGATTGGAGGGAGGCGAATGTTGTTCCCTTGTTCAAAAAAGGTAGTAGGGATAGTCCGGGTAATTATAGACCAGTGAGCCTTATGTCTGTGGTGGGAAAGCTGTTGGAAAAGATTCTTAGAGATAGGATCTATAGGCATTTAGAGAATCATGGTCTGATCAGGGACAGTCAGCATGGCTTTGTGAAGGGCAGATCGTGTCTAACAAGCCTGATAGAGTTCTTTGAGGAGGTGACCAGGCATATAGATGAGGGTAGTGCAGTGGATGTGATCTATATGGATTTTAGTAAGGCATTTGACAAGGTTCCACACAGTAGGCTTATTCAGAAAGTTAGAAGGCATGGGATCCAGGGAAGTTTGGCCAGGTGGATTCAGAATTGGCTTGCCTGCAGAAGGCAGAGGGTGGTGGTGGAGGGAGTACATTCAGATTGGAGGATTGTGACTAGTGGTGTCCCACAAGGATCTGTTCGGGGACCTCTACTTTTCGTGATTTTTATTAACGACCTGGATGTGGGGGTAGAAGGATGGGTTGGCAAGTTTGCAGACGACACAAAGGTTGGTGGTGTTGTAGATAGTGTAGAGGATTGACAAAGATTGCAGAGAGACATTGATAGGATGCAGAAGTGGGCTGAGGAGTGGCAGATGGAGTTCAACCCGGAGAAGTGTGAGGTGGTACACTTTGGAAGGACAAACTCCAAGGCAGAGTACAAAGTAAATGGCAGGATACTTGGTAGTGTGGAGGAGCAGAGGGATCTCGGGGTACATGTCCACAGATCCCTGAAAGTTGCTTCACAGGTGGATAGGGTAGTTAAGAAAGCTTATGGGGTGCTAGCTTTCATAAGTCGAGGGATAGAGTTTAAGAGTCATGATGTAATGATGCAGCTCTATAAAACTCTGGTTAGGCCACACTTGGAGTATTGTGTCCAGTTCTGGTCACCTCACTATAGGAAGGATGTGGAAGCATTGGAAAGGGTACAGAGGAGATTTACCAGGATGCTGCCTGGTTTAGAAAGTATGCATTATGATCAGAGATTAAGGGAGCTAGGGCTTTACTCTTTGAAGAGAAGGAGGATGAGAGGAGACATGATAGAGGTGTACAAGATAATAAGAGGAATAGATAGAGTGGACAGCCAGCACCTCTTCCCCAGGGCACCACTCCTCAGTACAAGAGGACATGGCTTTAAGGTAAGGGGTGGGAAGTTCAAGGGGGATATTAGAGGAAGGTTTTTTACTCAAAGAGTGGTTGGTGCATGGAATGCACTGCCTGAGTCAGCGGTGAAGGCAGATACACTAATGAAGTTTAAGAGACTACTAGACAGGTAGATGGAGGAATCTAAGGTGGGGGCTTATATGGGAGGCAGGGTTTGAGGGTCAGCACAACATTGTGGGCCGAAGGGCCTGTACTGTGCTGTACTATTCTATGTTCTATGTTCTATGTTCCACAACTACTTTAAGGACATCTAGAGTGCCAGACTGAGATTCCTGAGCTTTGAAGGTTGAGCACTGTGCCTGGCTACTGCTATACTTTGACCTAACATCCTTGCAGTTCCTGAGGACTCCTCTAAAAACCACAGACGAGCCTCCTCTCGCACTCCTACCATTGAGGACTCGGGGTTGTTCTGCATGAACCTGTGGAGCTTCCTTCTAGGGGAAGGATCTCTGATCCCCTCTACAAATTGATCTCTGAGAGCGCTACTCTCTTATTGGCCGGCATTGTAGTTGCCATGGTTTCCTTGTGCCTACTACGCAACACTCTACTTTGTTCATTCAAATCAGTTTCAGTTTGTCCGTCCTCTGAGTGTAACATAATGAAAACTCAAGACTTTAAACTCTCTACAAGAAGCCTGGAAAAGGGTTTGCTGACGTCTCCTGCAGAAAACACAATAACTGCAGATGCTCTGGATCACCGTCACAATTCCACGTCCCTGGCATCAGTCACTCAGCGATTCAGGAACAGCTTCTTCCACTCTGCCATCAGATTCCTAAATGGACATTGAACCCAAGAACACAACCTCACTTTTTAAATATTCATTATTTCTGTTTTTTGCATGATTTTTAATCTATTCAATATATATATATACTGCAATTTATTTATTTATTTATTTATTATTATTATTATTTTCTTTTATATTATGTATTGCATTGAACTGCTACTGCTAAGTTAACAAATTTCATGACACATGCCGGTAATAATAAAGCTGATCTGATTCTGATGACCCAGCCCGGTCTCAGGACTCCACCACAGTCTGCGGGTGACAATAGGCTTTCCTTCCATCCCACGGGAATGGCTGGACTGTTCTTTACCACTACTATGTATTGTACTGCAAAAACCCTCTAAACTGGCTTGGAATTACACCACTCCTGGTACCAAATTTTGTAACCTAGGGAAAAATACACACGCAGGACAAATACATTTTCAGGTCTTTAATTTCTTTATCTGTTTTAGATGTTTTAATGCGGAAAGAGGGTATCAAAATTTTTAAGAAACGACAAAATGAATTAAAAAAAACAGTTTTCACTGTTGCAATCTCAGATTAATTTTGCTCCATACCCTTGTTACATATGCAGCGTGATAATAAATAAAACAGTATACAAAACCAATATGGTGGTGGCAATACATACGACATTAGAATTCCATCAACCCCGTATGTTATACACAACATCAAAAATATGAATAAATACATCTCATCTTAACTAAGTGATATACTCACTTTGGCACACACATGCTTAACTTCCAAACACGTACAGGCTAGGCCCTGAACGAGTTCTCTTCGCTCACACTGCGTAAACAGAGGTTAACACATTCACATTACTCCGTTACATTCACATGCGGTCATGAAACAATAAAGTAAGACAAAAATAAACTTTTGCAAGAACTTTTACAATATATTGCCTTGTAGTTTAAATTACTGGAAAGACTAACCTACTGGGCCGACAAGGAACGTTGCACAACCACGCTATCCGGTGCCAATACCTTAATCACGAAAATCATACCACCAGCACTTGATGTTGTTCTGGAACTTTGTAACCCTTCTTTCTACTCCACACGTGCATAGTGACATCACCGTTTCTCTTAAGGCACAGGCAGCTATTTTAGCATTACCAGGGTGGATACATCAGTGCATTTTGTCAATAAAAAATTGTATTCAATGGTCACCTGGTTACATATACACACATTCAAACATAGACACACAGTGACAGACATGCACACACAGGGTGACAGACAGATACACACACACACATACACAAACACAGACAGTGCCGAACATACACACACACACACACACACACACACACACACGCAGACAGACAGAAACACACAAACAGGCAGACAAGCACACACACCATAAGACACAGGAACAGAATTAGTCTATTCAGCCCATCGAGACTGCTCCACCATTTCATCATGGCAGATCCTGGGTCCCACTCAACCCGATACATCTGCCCTCTCACCATATCCCTTGATGCCCTGACCAATCTGGAACCTATCAACTTCCATTTTAAATATACCCAAGGACCTCCCCTCCACCACAGTCTGTGGCATAGCATTCCACAGATTCACTTCTCGCTGGCTAAAAAAATTCCTCCTCACTTCTATTCTAAAAGATTGATCCTCAATTTTGAGGCTGTGTCCTTTAGTTCTGGATACCCCCACCACAGGAAACATCCTCTCCACATCCACCCTATCTAGTTCTTTCAATATTTTCAATGAGATCACCCCCCCCCCCACACACACACACATTCTTCTAAGTTCCAGTGAGTACAGGCCCAAAGCTGCCAAATGCTCCTCATATGTTAACCCCTTCATTCCCAGAATCATCCTCATGAAACACCTCTGGACTCTCTCCAATGACAATACATCCTTTCTGAGATATGGGGCCCAAAACTGTTGACAATATTCCAAGCGTGGCCTGATGACTCTCTTATAAAGCTTCAGCATTATCTCTTTGTTTTTATATTCTAATCCCCTTGAAATAAATACCAACATTGCATTTGCCTCTTTACCCCAGACTCAACCTGTAAATTAACCTTCAGGGAGTCTTGCACGAGGACTCCTAAGTCCCTTTGCACCTCTGATGTTTTTGAATTTTCTCTCTGTTTTTCTAATAGACCACAGCATTGTTCCTTTCACCAAAATGCATTATCACACATGACCTAACACTGCATTCCATCTGCCACTTTTTTGCCCATTCTTCCAATTTGTCTAAGTCCTGTCATAATCACATTGCTTCCTCAGCACTACCTACCCCTCCATGTATATTTGTATCATCCACAAACGTTGCCACAAAGACATCAATTCTGCTATCTAAATCATTGACAAACAATGTGAAAATTAGCAGTCCCAATCCTGACCCCTGAGGAACACCACTAGTCACAGGCAGCTAACCAGAATGGCCCCCTTTATTTCCACTCACTGCCTCCTGCCTGTCAGCCATTCCTCTATCCATGCCAGTATCTCTCCTGTAATGCCACAGGAATTTATCTTATTAAGCAGCCTCATGTGTGGCACCTTATCAAATGCCTACTGAAAATCTAAATAAATGACATCCACTGCCTCTCCTTTGTCCACCCTGCTTGTCACTGTCTCGTAGAACTCTAACAGATTTGTCAGGCAAGATCTCCCTATACATGATCATGACCAATGCATCCGTTACCTCTTCAGCAACCTCTCTCAGGACTCTGGGATGTACTTCATCTGCTCAGGTGACTTCTCCATCTTAAGACCTTTCAGTCCACCTAGCACTCTTTCCTTTCTAATAGCAATGGCACTCACTCCTGTTCCCTGACAACTCTGGCAAACAGCTATTGTCCTCCACAGTAAAGTCTGAAGTTCATTATTAAGTTCATCTGCCATTTCCTTGTCCCCATTACTACCTCACCAACATCATTTTCCAGTGGCCCAATATCAACTCTCACCTCCCTTTTATTCTTTATATAACTAAAAAACCTTTAGTATCCTGCTTTATATTATTGGATAGTTTGCCCTCATATTTCATCTTGGAAGAGCAAATCTGCAGAGAGATAGCAGGCAACTGCAGGAAACATAAAGTTGTGGTGGTAGGGGATTTTAATTTTCCATACATTGATTGGGACTCCCATACTGTTAGGGGTCTAGATGGTTTAGAGTTTGTAAAATGTGTTCAGGAAAGTTTTCTAAATCAATATGTAGAGGGATCAACTAGAGGGGATGCAATATTGGATCTCCTGTTAGGTAACGAATTAGGGCAAGTGACAGAAGTCTGTGTAGGGGAGCACTTTGGTTCCAGTGATCATAACACCATTAGTTTCAATTTGATCATGGACAAGGATAGATCTGGTCCTAGGGTTGAGGTTCTGAACTGGAAGAAGGCCAAATTTGAAGAAATGAGGAAGGATCTAAAAAGCGTGGATTGGGACAGGTTGTTCTCTGGCAAGGATGTGATTGGTAGGTGGGAAGCCTTCAAAGGGGAAATTTTGAGAGTGTAGAGTTTGTATGTTCCTGTCAGGATTAAAGGCAAATTGAATAGGAATAAGGAACCTTGGTTCTCAAGGGATATTGCAACTCTGATAAAGAAAAAGAGGGAGTTGTATGAAATGTATAGGAAACAGGGGGTAAATCAGGTGCTTGAGGAGTATAAGAAGTGCAAGAAAATACTTAAGAAAGAAATCAGGAGGGCTAAAAGAAGACATGAGGTTGCCTTGGCAGTCAAAGTGAAGGATAATCCAAAGAGCTTTTACAAGTATATTAAGAGCAAAAGGATTGTAAGGGATAAAATTGGTCCTCTTGAAGATCAGAGTGGTCGGCTTTGTGCGGAACCAAAGGAAATGGGGGAGATCTTAAATAGGTTTTTTGCGTCTGTATTTAATAAGGAAGCTGGCATGAAATCTATGGAATTGAGGGAATCAAGTAGTGAGACCATGGAAACTGTACAGATTGAAAAGGAAGAGGTGCTTGCTGTCTTGAGGAAAATTAAAGTGGATAAATCCCCGGGACCTGACAGAGTGTTCCCTCGGACCTTGAAGGAGACTAGTGTTGAAATTGCGGGGGCCCTGGCAGAAATATTTAAAATGTCGCTGTCTATGGGTGAAGTGCCGGAGGATTGGAGAGTGGCTCATGTTGTTCTGTTGTTTAAAAAAGGATCGAAAAGTAATCTGGGAAATTATAGGCCGGTGAGTTTAACGTCAGTAGTAGGTAAGTTATTGGAGGGAGTACTAAGAGACAGAATCTACAAGTATTTGGATAGACCGGGGGTTATTAGGGAGAGTCAACATGGCTTTGTGCGTGGTAGGTCATGTTTGACCAATCTGTTGGAGTTTTTTGAGGAGGTTACCAGGAAAGTGGATGAAGGGAAGGCAGTGGATATTGTCTACATGGACTTCAGTAAGGCCTTTGACAAGGTCCCGCATGGGAGGTTAGTTAGGAAAATTCAGTCGCTAGGTATACATGGAGAGGTGGTAAATTGGATTAGACATTGGCTCGATGGAAGAAGCCAGAGAGTGGTGGTAGAGAATTGCTTCTCTGAGTGGAGGCCTGTGACTAGTGGTGTGCCACAGGGATCAGTGCTGGGTCCATTGTTACTTGTCATCTATATCAATGATCTGGATGATATGTGGTAAATTGGATCAGCAAATTTGCTGATGATACAAAGATTGGAGGTGTAGTAGACAGTGAGGAAGGTTTTCAGAGCCTGCAGAAGGACTTGGACCATCTGGAAAAATGGACTGAAAAATGGCAGATGGAGTTTAATACAGACAAGGGTGAGGTATTGCAGGTTGGAAGGACAAACCAAGGTAGAACATACAGGGTTAATGGTAAGGCACTGAGGAGTGCAGTGGAACAGAGGGATCTGGGAATACAGATACAAAGTTCCCTAAAAGTGTCATCACAGGTAGATAGGGTGGTAAAGAGAGCTTTTGGTACATTGGCCTTTATTAATCAAAGTATTGAGTATAAGAGCTGGAATGTTATGATGAGGTTGTATAAGGCATTGGTGAGGCCGAATCTGGAGTATTGTGTTCAGTTTTGGTCACCAAATTATAGGAAGGATATAAATAAGGTTGAAAGAGTGCAGAGAAGGTTTACAAGGATGTTGCCGGGACTTGAGAAACTCAGTTACAGAGAAAGGTTGAATAGGTTAGGACTTTATTCCCTGGAGCGTAGAAGAATGAGGGGAGATTTGATAGAGGTATATAAAATTATGATGGGTATAGATAGAGTGAATGCAAGCAGGCTTTTTCCACTGAGGTAAGGGGAGAAAAAAAACCAGAGGACATGGGTTAAAGGTGAGGGGGGAAAAGTTTAAAGGGAACATTAAGGGGGGGCTTCTTTCCACAGAGAGTGGTGGGAGTATGGAATGAGCTGCCAGATGAGGTGGTAAATGCGAGTTCTTTTTTAACATTTAAGAATAAGTTGGACAGATACATGGATGGGAGGTGTATGGAGGGATATGGTCCGTGTGCAGGTCAGTGGGACTAGGCAGAAAATGGTTCGGCACAGCCAAGACAGGCCAAAGGCCTGTTTCTGTGCTGTAGTTTCTATGGTTCTATCCTCCACCTTGTGAAATATTCCCAGAAACTTCAGCCATCTGTGTTCTGCCTTCATCCCCACCAGAATCTTCCTCCAATCCACCTGGGCAAGCTCCTCTCTCATGTCTCTGTAATTCCCTTTATTCCATCACGATACTGTTACATCTGACTGTGCTTCTCCCTCTCAAATTGCAGTATGACTTCAATCATATTATGATCACTGCCTCCTCAGGGCTCCTTTACATTAAGCTTCCTAATGAGATCTGGGAGATTGCACAACACCCAATCTAAGATGGCCTTTCCTGGAGCAGGCTGAAGCACAAGCTGCTCTAAAAAGCCATCTCTTAGGCATTCAACAAACTCCCTCTCTTGCAATCTGACACCAACCTGATTTTCCCAATCCCCTTGAAGTCCCCCATTACAATTGTGTCATTACCATTATTACATGCCTTTTCCAGCTCCCTTTGCAATCTCAACCCCACATCTTGGCTACTATTTGGAGGCCTATACATGATTCCCATAACTTTTTTTTACGCTTGCAATTTCTTAAATCCACCCACAAAGATTGGATATTTTCTGACCCTATGTCACCTCTTTCTAAAGATGTAATTCCACCTCTTACCAACAGAGCCACACCACTGCCTGTGCCTTCCTGCCTGTCCTTGTGATACAAAGTATATCCTTTGATGTTAAGCTCCCAACTATGACCTTCTATGAGCCACGACTCAGTGATGCCCACAACATCATACTGACCAATCTCAGATTCCATCACGAGTTCATCCACCTTATTCTGAAAGCTACTTGCATTTAAATACAGCACCTTCAGTCCTGCATTCTTCTCTCTTTTGAATTTTGCCTCTGTGGATAATTTAACTCTTTGCTCTGTCTGCATTTGTACCCAATCATTGGCTTGTCCTTCCTTCCATTCATGTTACACCCATCATGTAAAGCTGCTGGCTAGTCCTCAGCTCATTGATACTGGTTCCCATCCCCCTGCCATGTTAGTTTGCCACACACAGACACAGACACAGACAGACAGACAGACAGACAGACAGACAGACAGACACACACACACACACACACACACAGACAAAGACAGACACACACACACACACACACAGACACACACACAGACACATACACAGACAAAGACAGACACACACACACACACACACACACACACACACACACAGACACATACACACACAAACGCAGATAGGTACACACAATACACACTCAGACACAAGCACACACACACTGACACAGACACACAGATACAGATACACACACACACACATACATGAACAGAAATACATGCACATACAAACACACACATGCACACACAAATGCCCACACACGCTCCCACACAGACACACACACATTGACACAAACAGACACACACACATCAACAAAAATGCACACACACACACACACACACACACACACACACACACACACAGCCAAGCACACAACACAGACACACATAAACACAGACACACAGATATAGACATACACACTCAGACACAAGCACACACATATACACATACAGATGCACACACACATAAAGACACACAGACACATATACAGAACATATAGAAAATATAGAATAATACAGCACAATACAGGCCTTTTGGCCCACAATGTTGTGCCGACCCTCAAACCCTGCCTCCCATATAAGCCCCCACCTTAAATTCCTCCATATACCTGTCTAGTAGTCTCTTAAACTTCACTAGTGTATCTGCCTCCACCACTGACTCAGGCAGTGCACTCCACGTACCAACCACTCTCTGAGTAAAAGACCTTCCTCTAATATCCCCCTTGAACTTCCCACCCCTTACCTTAAAGCCATGTTCTCTTGTATTGATCAGTGGTGCCCTGGGGAAGAGGCGCTGGCTATCCACTCTATCTATTCCTCTTATTATCTTGTACACCTCTATCATGTCTCCTCTCATCCTCCTTCTCTCCAAAGAGTAAAGCCCTAGCTCCCTTAATCTCTGATCATAATGCATACTTTCTAAACCAGGCAGCATCCTGGTAAATCTCCTCTGTACCCTTTCCAATGCTTCCACATCCTTCCTATAGTGAGGTGACCAGAACTGGACACAGTACTCCAAGTGTGGCCTAACCAGAGTTTTATAGAGCTGCATCATTACATCGCGACTCTTAAACTCTACCCCTCGACTTATGAAAGCTAACACCCCATAAGCTTTCTTAACTACCCTATCCACCTGTGAGGCAACTTTCAGGGATCTGTGGACATGTACCCCCAGATCCCTCTGCTCCTCCACACTACCAAGTATCCTGCCATTTACTTTGTACTCTGCCTTGGAGTTTGTCCTTCCAAAGTGTACCACCTCACACTTCTCTGGGTTGAACTCCATCTGCCACATCTCAGCCCACTTCTGCATCCTATCAATGTCTCTCTGCAATCTTTGACAATCCTCTACACTATCTACAACACCACCAACCTTTGTGTCGTCTGCAAACTTGCCAACCCACCCTTCTACACCCACATCCAGGTCGTTAATAAAAATCACGAAAAGTAGAGGTCCCAGAACAGATCCTTGTGGGACACCACTAGTCACAATCCTCCAATCTGAATGTACTCCCTCCACCACCACCCTCTGCCTTCTGCAGGCAAGCCAATTCTGAATCCACCTGGCCAAACTACCCTGGATCTCATGCCTTCTAACTTTCTGAATAAGCCTACCATGTGGAACCTTGTCAAATGTCTTACTAAAATCCATATAGATCACATCCACTGCACTACCCTCATCTATATTTCTGGTCATCTCCTCAAAGAACTCTATCAGGCTTGTTAGACACGATCTGCCCTTCACAAAGCCATGCTGACTGTCCCTGATCAGACCATCATTCTCTAAATGCCTATAGATCCTATCTCTAAGAATCTTTTCCAACAGCTCTCCCACCACAGACATAAGACTCACTGGTCTATAATTACCTGGACTATCCCTACTACCTTTTTTGAACAAGGGAACAACATTCGCCTCCCTCCAATCCTCTGGTACCATTCCCGTGGACAACGAGGACATAAAGAACCTAGCCAGAGGCTCAGCAATCTCTTCTCTCGCCTCATGAAGCAGCCTGGGGAATATTCCGTCAAGCCCCGGGGACTTATCTGTCCTAATGTATTTTAACAACTCCAACACCTCCTCTCCCTTAATATCAACATGCTCCAGAACATCAACCTCACTCATATTGTCCTCACCATCATCAAGTTCCCTCTCATTGGTGAATACCGAAGAGAAGTATTCATTGAGGACCTCGCTCACTTCCACAGCCTCCAGGCACATCTTCCCACCTTTATCTCTAATCGGTCCTACCTTCACTCCTGTCATCCTTTTTTCCTTCACATAATTGAAGAATGCCTTGGGGTTTTCCTTTACCCTACTTGCCAAGGCCTTCTCATGCCCCCTTCTTGCTCTTCTCAGCCCCTTCTTAAGCTCCTTTCTTGCTTCCCTATATTCCTCAATAGACCCATCTGATCCTTGCTTCCTAAACCTCATGTATGCTGCCTTCTTCCACCTGACTAGATTTTCCACCTCACTTGTCACCCATGGTTCCTTCACCCTACCATTCTTTATCTTCCTCACCGGGACAAATTTATCTCTAACATCCCGCAAGAGATCTCTAAACATCGACCACGTGTCCATAGTACATTTCCCTGCAAAAACATTATCCCAATTCACACCCGCAAGTTCTAGCCTTATAGCCTCATAATTTGCCTTTCCCCAATTAAAAATTTTCCTGTCCTCTTTGATTCTATCCTTTTCCATGATAATTATAAAGGCCAGGGAGCGGTGGTCACTGGCCCCCAGATGCTCACCCACTGAGAGATCTGTGACCTGACCCGGTTCATTACCTAGTACTAGATCTAGTATGGCATTCCCCCTGGTCGACCTGTCCACATACTGTGACAGGAATCCATCCTGGACACACTTAACAAATTATGCCCCATCTAAACCCTTGGAACTAATCAGGTGCCAATCAATATTAGGGAAGTTAAAGTCACCCATGATAACAATGCTGTTATTTTTGCACCTTTCCAAAATCTGCCTCCCAATCTGCTCCTCAGTATCTCTGCTGCTACAGACACAACACATGCACAACACAGAAACACACAGACACAGACACACACAGACATGTACACACACACACTCAGCACAAGCAAATACATACACACAGAAACAAACATACAAACACAACATACACACATACAACAAAACCACACAAATACACAACACACACACACATGTATCCACACTCACACACACCAACACACACATACATACCCATACTATCTAACACACACATATCAATGCACACAATTATATACACACACACACAAATACACACACACAAACTCACATACAGATCCAAAGGCACACACACACACACACACACACACACACACAACATACACACACACTACAGGAGGAGGAGAGAGAAAGTACTGACATCACCAGTCATATTTCACCAGTGTGATACAGGAGAGAGAGAGAGAGAGGACAGACGTCACCAGACATATTTCAAACAAATGCTACGAGAGAGAGAGAGGGGACCGACATATTTCACGTGAGTGGTACAGGAGACAGTGTGCACTGACATCACCAGTCCTCTTTTACTAGTGTACGACTGGAGAGAGAGTGCAGACTTAAGACCATAAGACCATAAGGCTTAGGAGAAGAATTAGACCATTCAACCCATTGAGTCTGCTCTGCCATTCCATCTTGGCTGATCCCGGATCCCACTCAACCCCATAGACCTGCTTTTTGCCATATCCTTTGAAGCTCTGACTGATCAGGAAACAATCAATATAATTAAATATACCCACGGGCTTGACCTCCACCGCAGTCTGTAGCACAGCAATCCACAGATTCAATACTCCCTGGCTAAAAAAAAATTCCTCCTTTCCTCTGATCTAAAAGTTCACCCATCAATTTTGAGGCTGTGCCCTCTAGTTCTGGATACCCCACCAGAAGAAACATCCTCTCCACATCCACCCTATCTAGTCCTTCAGCATTCTGCTGGTTTCAATGAGATCCCCCCCACCCCACATTCTTCTAAATTCCAGAGAGTACAGGCCCAAAGCTGCCAAACGCTCCTCATATGTTAACCCTTTCATTCCCTAAATCATCCTTGTGAACCTCCTCTGGACTCTCTCCAATGATAACACATCCTTTCTGAGATAAGGGGCCCAAAACGGTTGACAATACTCCAAGTGCAGCCAGACTAGTGTCTTATAAGCTGCTCTAAAAAGCCATCTCATAGGCATTCAACAAATTCCCTCTCTTGCGATCCAACACCAACTTGATTTTCTCAATCTCCTTGCTTATTGAAGTCCCCCATTACAATTGTATCATTACCCTTATTACATGCCTTTTCCAGCCCTTTTTGCAATCTCAACCCCACATCTTGGCTACTATTTGGAGGCCTATATATGATTCCCATTATGTTTTTTTTACCCTTGCAGTTTCTTAATTCCACCCACAAAGATTCAACATTCTCTGACCCTATGTCACCTCTTTCTAAAGATGTAATTCCATCTCTTACCAACAGAGCCATACCACCACCTATGCCTTTTTGCCTGTTCTTTCGATTCAAAGTATATTCTTTGATGTTAATCTCCCAGCTATGACCTTCTTTCAACCACAACTCAGTGATGCCCACAATGTCATACCGACCAGTCTCTAACTGCACCACGAGCTTGTCCATCTTGTTCCAAATGCTACGTGCATTTAAATACAGCATCCTCAGTCCTACATTCTTCACCTTTTGAATTTTGCCTCTGTGGTACAATTTAATACTTTGCTCTCTCTGCATTTGTACCCAATCATTGGCTAGTCCTCCCTTACATTCATGTTACACCCATCATCCACTTGTAAAGCTGTTGGCTCATCCTCAGCTCATTCATACTGGTTCCCATCACCCTGTCATATTAGTTTAAATCACTCCCAATAGCTGCCTGCAAGGACATTTGCACCCCTTGGATTCAACTGCATCCTGTCCCTTTTGAACAGGTTATACCTGCCCCAGAAAAGGTCCCTGTGATCCAGAAATCTGAAACCCTGCACCATGCTCCAGTTCTTCAGCCACACATTTATCTGCCACTTCATTCTGTTCTTATCCTCACTGTCACATGGCACAGGCAGCAATCTTGAGATTAATACTCTTGAAGTCCTGCTTCTCAACTTCGTTCCAAACTCCCTGTAGTCACTTTTCAAGACCACCTCCCTTTCTCTACCTATGTTATTGGTACTAATATGTACCATGACTTCTGCCTGCTCACTCTCCCTTTTCAGGATATTTTGGATGTGTTCAGGAACATAGTGACCCTGGCACCTGGGAGGCAAACTACCATCTGTGTTTCTTTCTCATCTCCAAAGAATCACCTATCTGGTCCCTTAACTACAGAGTCCCCTATTACTGCTGCCATCCTCTTCCGTTCCCTAGCCTTCTGAGCCACAGGGCCAGACTCAGTGCCAGACGGACGGCTGCTGTTGCTTCTGCCAGGTAGGTCACCCCCCCAACAGCACTCAAAATGGAGTACTTATTGTTGAAGGGGACAACCACAGGGGTGCTCTCCACTGTCTGACGTTCTCCCTTCCCTCTCTTGAGAGTCACCCATTTTTTCTGTCTCCTGTAGTCTTGGGGTGACTACCTCCCTGTAGCTCCTGTCTACCACTGCTTCATTTTCCTTAACAAGCCGAAGGTCATCGAGCTGCAGCTCCAGTTCCCTAACTCGGTCTCTCAGGAGCTGCATCTCGATGTACCTGGTGCAAATGTGGCCGAGAGGCTGGAAGTCTCCTGGAAATCGTACATCTGATATCCAGAATAGGACACTGGCTCTGTATACATACCCCAGTTCTCTCTGGAGTTAAATTAGAAATAAGGAATGAACTTACCTTGCCCCTGTCTCTTCTTGCCGAAGCCTTGTTGAGCCAAAGCCTTACTACTCTGATGATGACTGCTCCGCTCGGCAGAACCACTCTTTTATAGAAAGGGTTTTTGAAAGCTCTTTGTCGAACTTGCATGGGAGTCCCCTTTTTGCATCAGCACAGTACTCCAATTAACAACTCCCATCCAAAATTTGCTGCTTTTTTAAAACTCTTTGTCGAACCTGCGCAGGAACACTCCTGTTGTGTCTGTGCAGCACTCCAATCAAATGACATCATCCATCATATTTCAGATGAGTGCTACAGGAGAGAGATTGAGGACTGACATCACCAGACATATTTCACCAGTGTGCTACAGGAAAGAGAGCACTGAAATAACCAATCATATTTCACCGATAGGCCGTATCCACCACTTTCTGTCGGCCTTTCTGTTCCTGGGCTTTGAGGTTTCCGTGCTAGTCTTGATGTACCATGAGCAGATTACGCCAGTGTCTTCCCATCGGGGAGTCTCAAAACAGAGGAAAAGAATACTCACCCCAATTCTCAAAGTGGGGTCACATTGGCTTCTCTCCACTGCCCTTTCCCCAAATCGTTCCCTATGACGTATTTTCTAAAGCTGTTTTCGAACGTTACTAACAATCTGATCCAGTTTGTAATAATTTGGAGGTTCAGCAGTCCAGGGGAATGTTGAACACGTTAACCACAAAAGACTCTGGAAATCCAGATCAAAACACACTAAATGCTGGAGGAACTCAGCAGGTCAGGCAGCATCTGTGGAGCGGATAAAACATTTCAAGCTGAAGGGTCTCGGTCTGAAAGAGATGTTTATCCCCCTCCATACAAAGCTGCCTGACTTGCTGAGTTTGAATACCTTGAATAACTAAGATTTCATTTCCAAGCCAATTGTATTGAGAAAGGGATTTACACTGATCTCTGGGTCGTGGTGGGCAGTCACTGCTGCCAGTAGTATACCAGCTGAATGGAGTCCTGTGCCATGTAGTGGCCTGACCCCTAAGGGGAATTTAGGGGACTCTGAGACAGGCTCATGGATGATAGAAAAATGGAGGGTGTTGTGGGAGGGAAGGCTGAGACCGATTGGAGACTAGGTTAAAGGTTGGCACAACACTATGGGCTGTAGGGCCTGAACTGGTATATGTTCCACGTCAGTGCAAGGAGAAAGAATAGAAGTTTTATCAGAGGAAGAGGACACGTGGTGGGAAGGGACGCTGACAAACTGAGGGATCTCTGTAGTCCATTTGAGAAGCTGCACAGACTGTTTGGGTCAGGAGATGGCAGGCTACAGCACCGATTCCAGGCAGAGGCAGAAACATCGTGAGTACTTACTTCACTAATTTATGGCATTTTCAAACCCAGTCCCAATCAGTATGAAGAAAATGTTTACAATCATTCTAATAAAGTGGTAAAAATAAACCAGATGGCTGATGTTATAAAGATAACCATTAACAGATGAAAAATGAGTGATGTAATTGAAGTCAGCAGACTATCAAAGCAGAGAGCTAATTATATTTGAGAGACCTTCAGGAATGAACGTTCAGACCTTTATAAATGTGGACGTCAGTGTCTTTGAAGGGAGTAATTATCTGATAATAGTTAATGAAAACAAAGCCCACGACAACACTGATGCTTATACCCCATACTGTCCATGAAAGGACTTGTGCAAAATTGGATTTAACTATTTATTTGACCAACATTTGAAAATAAAAACAAATGCTGCCAGGCCTCAGTGAGGTATGTGGGGCCATGTTGTTGTTAGACCATACAACATTTTATCAGAATTAGGCCATTCAGCCCATCGAGTCGTGCACCATACCATCGTGACTGACTTATTATCTTTCTCAATTCTCTTCTGCCTTTTCCCTGCAACCTTCGATGGCCTGAGTAATCGAGAATCTTTCAGAGAACAGGTAGGAAGAGATGCAATAAAGTACTGAAGATGAACTGAGAGGGCTTCATCGTTGGAGTCAGCTGTTTGATTCCATGGTTACAGAGTGAGTAAGCATGATCACTTGCATTATGGAACTTTATTGATTCCAACTTAGATTTATTTATCACAAGTACATCAAAACGCCCAGTGAAATGTGTCATTTCTATTAACAACCAACACACCCAAGGGTGCTGGGGGCAGCCGGCAAGTGTCACCACACATTCCAGCTCCAACATAGCATGCCCACAATGCCCAGAAGAACAACACAGAACACAACAAGCAACAAAACAACAACAAAACAAGCCCCTTTCCTCCCTCTCACTCACATCCACAGACAGGCCTCCAACTCTGCAGCAGGCCTCCAGGCCTCGGGTCTTCAGTCTCCAGGCTTCAACCACTGGGCATCAATTTCCAGATTTTATAGAAAACGTAGAAACATAGAAAACCTACAGCACAATACAAGCCCTTCAGCCCACAAAGCTGTGCCAAACATGTCCCTACCTTAGAACTACCTAGGCTTACCCATAGCTCTCTGTTTTTCTAAGCTCAATGTATCCAACCAGGAGTCTCTTAAAAGGCCCTATTGTTTCCTCCTCCACCGCCGCCGCCAGCAGCCCATTCCACACACTCACCGCTCTCTGTGTAAAAACTTACCCCTGATATCTCCTCTGTACCTACTTCCAAGCACCTTAAAACTATGCCCTCTCGTGCTAGCCATTTCAGCCCTGGGGAAAAGCCTCTGTCTATCCACACGATCAATGCCTCTCATTATCTTGTACACCTCTATCAGGACACCTCTCATCCTCCGTCGCTCCAAGGAGAGAAGGCCAAGTTCACTCAACCTATTCTCATAAGGCATGCTCCCCAATCCAGGCAACATCCTTGTAAATCTCCTCTGCACCCTTTCTATAGTTTCCACATCCTTCCTGTAGTGAGACGACCAGAAATGAGCACAGTACTCCAAGTGAGGTCTGACCAGGGTCCTATATAGCTGCAACATTACCTCTCGGCTCTTTCAGATTGATAAGACTTAACTTTTATACATACACCTGCAATCTTGGATGAATGTGCATGGTTATGACAGGCAGCAAGAGTTTCTGATCACTGTATTCAGCCTGATCCATACATTGAAACACGATGTATGGGAGGTGGGGTGACACTGTGATATCACAGTTATGCTGATCAGTACATTGATACACGGTGTATGGGAGGTGGGGTGACACTGTGATATCACAGATGGAGCTGCTGCCTCACAATACTAGAGATATGGTTTCATCCTGATCTCGGGTGCTCTCTGTGTGGAGTTTTCATACTCACCATGTCACTGCATGGCTTTCTCCTACATCCCAAAGGCATGCAGCTTAGCCTGCCTGGTACATTTCCCCTGGTGTGTAGATGAGAGGTGGCATTTGGGGGCAGTTGTGAGTTTAATGTATGATTAGTGTAAATATGTGTTGATGGGTGCAGGAAAGTATAGGGGGGATTACAGAGGTAGGTTTTTACATAGAGAGTGGTGTGAATGGAACACCCTGCCAGGGATGGTGATGGAGGCAGATACATTAGGGACATTTAAGAGACTCTTAGATTGGCACACGGATGATAGAAGAATGGAGGGCTATGCGGGACGGAAGGGTTAGTTGATCTTGGCGTACGTAAAATGGTTGGCACAACTTCATGGCCCAAAGAGCCTGCACTGTGGTGTACTGTTCAATGTTATAGGAATATATTTCTCAGGGTGGAGGTAGACGCAGACACATCAGAAGCATTTAAGTGATGTTTTGATAGGTCACATCGATGAAAGAGAAATGAGACCATGAGAGAGGAAAGGGTTAGATTGATATTGGAGCAGATTACAAGGTAGACACAACATTGTGGACTGAAAGGCTAAGCTGTGCTGTAATGTTCTATGTTCTAAGACCATGTACGATACCTTGTCAGAGGCTTTCCAAAAATCCAAGGAAACAACGTCCATTGACTCTCCTTCGTCTATGCTGCCAGTTATTTCCTCAAAGAACTCCAGCAGATTTGTCAGGCAAGCTTTTCCCTTAAGGGAACAAGGCCTATTTTGTCTTGTGCCTCCAAGTACCCTGAAACTCTATGAAGGTCACCATGGACTTGATGGGCTGAAGGGCCTGTTTCTGTGCGGCGGCTCTGTGATATTTTATAATGCTAATGTCCGAGGCACACCATAGACTGCAGAGGCTGTAATCAGGAGAAATCTCAGGCTGCTGGAGGAACTGAGCAGATCACAAGACGTGAGGGTTTGTGTTTGGACATGTGTTTATAATAAAATATCACGGCTCAGCTCAGGTCCAAACACTGTACCTGCAGACTTTGAGTTCAAACACGAGGGAATAATCCCCTCTATTGGTGTTACCATAGGAGCAGAATTAGGCCATTCGGCCCATTGAGTCTGCTCCACTATTTCATCACGGCTGATCCATTTCCCTCTCAGCCCCAATCTCCTGCCTTCTCTCCATAACCTTTCGCCCCCTGACTATCCTCCACTCTAAATATTGCCAATAACCTTGCCTCCACAGCTATCTGTGACCCTACATCACCTCGGCATTACCTCCTTGCTTTTATATTCTAGTTCTTTGGAAATGAATGCTAACATCACATTTGCCTTCCATACCGCCGACTCAATCTGCAAGTTAAACTTTAGGGAATCGTCCATGAGGACTCCCAAGTCTCTCTGCACCCGGGTGTGTTACTGAGTCCTGAGAAATAGCTGCTGATGTATCCCGCACCTTCCCTTTCGGAGACATGACAAGGCGATCACCTCCTACTCTACAAGCGAGCTTTCCGCAGGCATCTCTCATTCTGTTTCAATACCATCTCTGACTTCACATTTTCCTGGAGATTTTAAACATGATCTCCCATTACCAATAAAACAACAGATTTTCCTCAACTCTCAGATTCCACTAACATTGGAGAGGCCTAATGGAGTATTTTGTGCCATTATGATCACCTATTGGAAAGATGTAAATAAGTTTGAAAGAATGCAGAGAAATTTACAAGGAAGATGCCTCAGTTACAGGGAAAGGTTGAATAGGTTAACACTTTATTCCCTGGAGCGTACGACACAGGGCAGATTTGACAGAGATATGCAGAATAATGAGATGTACAGATAAGGATAAATGCAAGCTGGTTTCTTTCACTGAGGGTAGGTGAGACTAGAACAAGATGCCTTGGAATAAGGGTGAAAGGTGAAATGTTTAAGGGGAACATAAGGAGAAACTTGTTTACTCAGAGGGTGGTGAAAGTGTACAACGAGCTTCCTGCGCAAGTGGTGAATGCAGGTTCGATTGGAACATTTAAGAGGAGTTTGGATAGGTACATGGGGGGGGGGAATAGAGGGGCGATGGACCTGGATGGGGGGAATGGATGGGTGATGGACCTGGATGGGGAGGAATGGAGGGGTGCTGGACCTGGATGGGGGGAATGGAGGGGTGATAGACCTGGAGGGGGGGAATGGAGGGGTGATGGACCTGGATGGGGGGGAATGGAGGAGTGATGGACCTGGATGGGGGGGAATGGAGGGTGATGGACCTGGATGAGGGGAATGGAGGGGTGATGGACCTGGATGGGGGGAATGGAGGAGTGATGGACCTCGATGGGGGGGAATGGAGGGTGATGGACCTGGATGAGGGGAATGGAGGGGTGATGGACCTGGATGGGGGGAATGGAGGGGTGATGGACCTGAATGGGGGGGAATGGAGGGGTGATGGATCTGGATGGGGGGGAATGGAGGGGTGATGGACCTGGATGGGGGGAATGGAGGGGTGATGGACCTGGATGGGGGGAATGGAGGGGTGATGGACCTGGTGCAGGTCGATGGGACTTGGCAGAACAATGGTTTGGTGTGGTCTAAATGGGCTGAATGGCCTGTTTCTGTGCTGTAGTGCTCTGTGAGTTTATCACTCTGCCTTCTTCCTGATGGCAGCCGTCTTTTCTTGTCTCACACCACCAAGTTCAGGAACAGTTTCTACCCTTCAGCCATCAGGCTCTTGAACAAAAGAGGATAACTTCACTCACTTGCCCATCCATTGAGGTGTCTCCACAATCAATGATCTCACTTTAAGGTCACTTTATCTTGTTATTTCATGCTCTCATTATTTACTGCTATTTATTTATATTTGCATTTGCACAATTCATTGTCTTCTGCACTCTGGTTGATCTTTCATTAATCCTGTTATAGTTACTGTTCTATATATTTGCTGAGTATAGTAACTGTAAAATTAATTTTAAGGTGGTATATGGTGACATATATGTACTTTGGTAACAAAATTTACTTCCAACTTTTTGAAATTAAATAATATGCTCAAAGAAAACTGAGAAACAAAATGCAAGCTTTACTTCTGACGACTCAGAATCGATGCCAGTGTTACTCTAAATGTAACATGATAATACTTTCTATGAAACACTCAGCTAGTCAGGCAGCATCAATATATCTGGAAATTGATTGAACTCATTCGTTACTGAAAACGGTCATCTTTTCTGAGTTGCTTCATATGCTCCTCCCAAGCAGTCATCATATTTTAAACAGGCTGCTCAAATTTGCACTTACTAAACCATGCATTCCTTGAATGTCCACTGCAAACAAGATGGTTACATAGAACATGGAACATAAAACAGTGCAGTACACTACAGACCCTTCAGTTCACCCTTTAACCTACTCCACGATCGACCTAATGCTTCCTTCCTACACATCGCTCCATGTTCTCTGTCTGTGGCGCTGGGCCATGATGGTCTGTTCTGAACACAACAGTCTGTTCTGGCTACTGCACCTCATAAAGGGTGTTTTAGCCTGGGGAAGAAGGCTATCGAGATTTCATGGACTGCTAATGGAACTGTAAGGGTTAATTTATGATGACAGGTTGCATGTGCCTGCTGCAGATTAAAAAAGGTGTTAATGATGATTGCTGCTGTGAGTTTGAGCCATGTTCCTAGGGAAGTGGGGAGGCAGCTGATTGAGTTGTATAAAGCAAGGGTGCTGACAAGTCAGGTATTGTATGAGCTCTAGCCTCTTTACACAGAAACATTTAGATGAGTTAGTGTGCTGCCCAAATCAACTGGGCTCCAGCCAATCGTTTCTCTGGGAAAAGCTCTGAGCTCCCTTTGAAGGACATGCTCAAACAGACAGAGTAATGTGTTCCATTACCGACAGGTGTTAAGGAATGTGAGTTTACAGATGTTCAGTAATCCCCTAAAACATGGAAATGAGTTTTGTGGTGTTTGTACAGTTTTAATGTATTTGTATTTCCTGAGTTTGGCAGATTGTATAAGGTTGATATTAGCATAAGCATTTCCCACCACTACAGTCAGGACGTGTTTCAATGGAGGACCATATTCTTAAAGTCAATGGGAGAACATAAACAGCAAAATATTACTAAACTATCCACTCAAATGAAACCAGGACTCAGGTAATGATTGAACTCAGAGAGTCAAAGCACAACACCTCAGAAACAAGCCCTTCAGCCCATCTAGTCTGTGCTGGACTGTAACTCTGCCTTTTCCCATTGAATGTTATCCTCACTCCTTGTGAAAGGAAGTGACAGTCTAAGCCAAATGCATGGCGGTATTTGCAGGCTGTCCCTCAGCACATCATTAGGTTGTACTGGTTGTTCGTTGGTTGTTCAGGTGGCATGGTAGTGTAGTGTTTAGCGTAACACTTTACGGTGCTAACTGTACATCAGAGCTCAATTTCTGCTGCAGTCTGTGAGGAATTTCTACATTCTCTGCATGACCATGTGGGTTTCCTCTGAGTGCTCGGGTTTCCTCTCACATACGGGTTCGGGTTAGTGAGTTGTGAGCGTGCTATATTGGTGCCAGGAGCATGGCAACATCCAGCACATCCTAACACTGTGTTGGTCATTGATGCAAATGAAGCATTTCACTATCCATTCCAATGTTTCAATGTGACGAACAAAGCTAATCTTTGACACAAATACATTTCATTGTACATTTTGATACAATATTCTGATAAATAAATTCATCTGAATCTGAAGCTTAATCTACATTTGAACTTTTATTCTTACTTTATAACAAAAGGTTCTCAGATCAGATTCAGATAGACAGATAGACACAAACTCCAATTCTCTATTTAAAAATATATTTATTTCGATAGAACAAAGCAAAACATTAAAGTATCTGTCAAGGTATGAGTGGGCCCCCTGGGTTGTACAATGTCTGGTCCAGGAGACTTATCCAGCTTGCGATCTTTAAGTTGCCTTGTACTTTTTCCTTTGTAATAGCAATGGCACTCCTGCTCCCTGACACTCATGGACCTCTGGCACACTGCTAGTGTCTTCCACAGTGAAGACTGATGCAAAGTACCCATTAAGTTCATCTGCCATTTCTCTGTCCCCCATTACTACCTCACCTGCATCATTTTCCAGTGGCCCAATATCAACTCTCACCTCCCTTTTACTCTTTATATAACTGAAAAAAACTTTTGATATTCTGCTTTATATTCTGGCTAGTTTGCTCTCATATTTCATCTTTTCCCTTCTTATAGCTTTTTTAGTTGCCTTTTGTTGGATTTTAAAAAGTTTTCCAATCATCCAACATCCCACTCACTTTTACAACCTTATTTGCCCTTTCCTTGGCTTTTATGCAGTCCTTAACTTCCCTTTTCAGCCACAGTTGTCTACCCCTGCCATTTGAAAATTTCTTCTCCTGTGGGACATATCTATCTTGCGTCTTGTGAACTATTCCCAGAAACTTCAGCCACCTCTGCTCTGCCGTCATCCCCACCACTATCCTCCTCCAATCCACCTGGGCAAGCTCCTCTCTCATGCCTCTGTAATTCCCTTTATTCCATTGTGATACTGATACATGTGAGTTATGCTTCTCCCTCTCAAATTGCAGTATGAACTCAATCATATTATGATCACTGCCTCCTCAGGGCTCTTTTTCATTAAACTCCCTAATAAGATCTGGGAGATTACACAACACTCAATCTAAGATGGCCTTTCCCGGAGCAGGCTGAAGCACAAGCTGCTATAAAAAGCCATCTCATAGGCATTCAACAAGTTCCCTCTCGTGATACAACACCAACCTGATTTTCCCAATCCCCTTGCATATTGAACTCTCCCATCACAATTGTGTCATTACCATTACCTTTTCCAGCTCTCTTTGCAAACACAACCCTACATCTTGGCTATTATTTGGTGGCCTATATATGATGCCCAAAATGGTTTTAAACCTTTGCAGTTTCTTAACTCCACCCACAAAGATTCAACATTCTCTGAGCCTATGTCACCTCTTTCGAGAGATGTAATTCCGTCTCTTACCAACAGAGCCACATCACCGCCTGTGCCTTCCTGCCTGTCCTTGTGATACAAAGTATATCCTTTGATGTTAAGCTCCCAACTATGACCTTTTTTCAGCCATGACTCAGTGATGCCCACAACGTCATACCAACCAATCTCTAATTGTGCCATGAGTTTGTCCACTTGTTCCAAATACTACACGCATTTAAATACAGCACCTTCAGTCCTGCATTCTTTACTCTTTTGAATTTTGCCTTTGTGGTACAATTTAACTCTTTGCTCTGTCTGCAATTGTACTCAATCATTGGCTTGTCCTTCCTTACATTCATGTTACACCCATCATCTACTGGTAAACCTGTTGGCCCGTCCTCAGCTCCATCATACTGGCTCCCATTCCTCTGCCTTATTAGTTTAAACCACTCCCAACCGCTCTAGTAAACCTGTCTAGGTATGTGAGGGCCCCTCTCACTGCATTGAAATACCTGTCTAGGTATACATAGGCTCCTCTCACTGCAGTAAAATACCTGTCTAGATATGTACGGGCCCCTCTCACTGCAGTAAAATACCTGTCTAAGTATGTACAGGCCCCTCTCACTGCATTGAAATACCTGTCTAGGTATACATAGGCTCCTCTCACTACACACTTCCCATTCTGCAAATCTGTAGTGCCATTCACAACTAACCCAACGGTGAGGTCTCAAAGAACTACTTCCAAGCCCCCTGGCCACTCCACTTGTACACCCTTTTCACTGGTATAAATGCTGTAGTAGGTGGACCAATAAATTAGCAGCAACTCAATCCACCAAACCAGAACCAATTATCTACCCATTGGCAGATGGAGAGCCAAACACTGGAGTTTGCAGTGCCAGTGCACGCTCCTTGGTTCTGTTTTGTACATACAGTACCTCATAATGACCCTTGTAGCCTGGGGAAGAGGGCTAGGAGAGTATCAGAACTGAAAGAGTTAACTTATGATACAAGGTTGCATGTGGCCAGTGCAAATTAAGGAAGATGCTTATTATTATGGATAGATCAAAGTTATTTCCTGGAGCAAGCGTGGTTAACAAAACGAGATTCAAACGGTTTGGGTGTAATGAGCATGTCTGCCACTGCGACCTTTCACCCCAGAGTGATCCCAACTCTGAATGAATGAGGCAGACTGAAACTGGGATGAGTTTGCATTTAACAGTTAAATTGTGATCAAGTCATGCAACTCTCATTGAAAAAAAACATTCCCATAGTACACGTGAATCCATGATTCGCTATTTGTTGGAAGCTGAACTGGAAGCGGCGTGGATAACCTCACTCACCTCAACTCTGAACTTCTTCCACAACCTACAGACTCACTTTCAGAACTCTATCACTCATGTTCTCAGTATTATTTATTTTTTATTTACACAATTTGTCTTCTTTTGCACATTGGTTATTCGTCAGTCTTTGTTGATGTATAATTTTTTCATAAATTCTATTGTTTTCTTAATTTTCCTGTAAACGAATCTCCAGATAGTATATGGTAGCATATACTTACCTTGATAATAACTTTATTTCGACTTTGAATGGGATGTATTGTCAGTCTGGATTATGGGTGGAGTTATAGAGACTGCATCTAGTTACAACCTGTTGACAATCACCATTTCAGCTCACACTGGTACAGTGGCCCTTTGGCCAACATTGCACTGTAACCCAAACCATAACACTGTAAAACCAAAACCCAGACTATAAAACTATAACACCATAACCAGAATAACCACTGCAGCCCAGACTGTAACTGTAACACCAAAACCCAGACTATGAATCTTGCTGTCCTTACCTAGTCTGGCCTATATGTGACAGCAATGTGTTTGACTCCGAAGTGGCCTGGCAAGCCATTCAGTTGTATCCAATCGCTAAAAAGAAAATAATAAGGAATAAACCTTTACAGACAACCTGGGAAGAGCCTGACATTGTTGTACTGACAGAATTGGACCTTACAATTAACATTCCAGACTCCAGCGTCACATTCCTGGGTATGTGCTGTCTCACCGGCAGGACAGTCCAGCAGAGGAGGTGGTACAGTGGTATACAGTAGAGTCTGTGGACCACAGGAAGTCTCAGGGCACCAGTCTAAACATGGGCAAGGAAACCTCCTGCTGATTACCACGTACCGTCCTTCCTCAGCTGATGAATCAGTACTTCGTGTTGAGCAGCACGTGGAGGAGGCATTGAGGGTGGAAAGGGCACAGAATGTACTCTGGGTGGGGTCTTCAATGTCCATCACCAAGAGTGGCTCAGTCGTACCACCACAGACCGGGTTGGTCGGGTCCTGCTGGACAGAGCTACGAGACTGGGACTACAGCAGGTGGTGAGGGAACCAACAAGAGAAATAAACACACTTGACCTCATTCTCACCAACCTGTCTGACGCGGAAGCATCTGTCCACGACAGCATTAGTAGAAGTGACCACCGCACAGTACTTGTGGAGACAAAATCCCGTCTTCACATTGAAGAAACCCTCCACTGTGTTGTGTGGCTCTACCACCAAGCTAAATGGGATAGACTTCGAACAGATCTAGCAGCCCACGACTGGGCACGTATGAGGCGCTGTGGGCCATCAGTAGCAGCAAGAATTGTCCTCAGCTACAACCTGTAACCTCATGGCCCGGCATATCTCCCAGTCTATTACCGCCAGGCCAGGGGATCAACCCTGCTTCAATGAAGAGTGCAGGAGGGTATGCTGAGAACAACACCAGGCACACCTCAACATGAGGCGGCACCCTGGTGAAGCCACAATACAGGACGACTTGCTTGCCAGACACCATAAGCAGCCAGTAATAGTCAAAGCTGAGTGGATTAGGTCTAAACTCGGCAGCATCTGTAGGAAGAGGTACAGTCAACATTTCGGGCCGAGACCCTTCATCAGGACTAACTGGAGGAAGAGTGAGTAAGGGATTTGAAAGTTGGAGGGGGAGGGGGAGATCCAAAATGATAGGAGAAGACAGGAGGGGGAGGGATAGAGCCGAGAGCTGGACAGGTGATTGGCAAAAGGAATACGAGAGGATCATGGGACAGGAGGTCCGGGAAGAAAGACAAGGGTGGGGGGACCCAGAGGATGGGCAAAGGGTATAGTCAGAGGGACAGAGGGAGAAAAAGGAGAGAAAGAAAAAGAATGTGTGTATATAAATAACGGATGGGGTACAAGAGGGAGGTGGGGCATTAGCGGAAGTTTGAGAAGTCAATGTTCACTGACTTCTGGGCTTCTCCCCCTCCCATGTTCAAACCTCTTACTAGCCTTTGTTTCAGTTAGTCCTGACGAAGGGTCTCGGCTCGAAACGTCGACTGCACCTCTTCCTAGAGATGCTGTCTGGCCTGCTGCGTTCACCAGCAACTTTGATGTGTGTTGCTTGAAATTCCAGCATCTGCAGATTTCCTCGTGTTTTGGTCTAGGCTCAGCAGTTCTGCCACATCCAGCTGTGGACAATCAAACAACTCACTGGAGGAAGCAACTCCACAAATATGCCCATCCTCAATGATAGATGAGCCCTAGATAAGGCTGAAACATTTGCAACAATCTTCAGTCGGAAGTGCCAAATAGATGATCCAGCTCAACCTCCTGCAGAAGTCCCAGCATCCCAGATGTCAGTACACAGCCAATCCCATTCACTCCACATGATATCAAAAAATGGCAAAGGCTATGAGCCCAGACAAAATCCCGGCAATAGTCCTGAAGACTTGTGCTCCAGAACTTGCCACTAGCCAAGCTGTCCCAGTACAGCTACAACACCGGCACCTACCCGGCATTGTGGAAAATTGCCCAGGTATCTCCTGTCCACAAGAACCAGGACAAGTCCAACCCAGCCAATTACCGCCCTATCAGCCTACTCTCAATTATCAGCAAAGTAATGGAAGGGGTCATAACAGTGCTATTATGCAGCACTTACTTGGCAATTATATCACCACCCACAGCTCCAATCTGCTAATTAAATTTGCCGACGACACTACATTGATTAGCCTTATCGCAAACAATAACGAAGTGGCCTACAGGGAAGAAGTCATCTCTCTGACACAGTGGTGTCAAGAAAACAACCTCTCCCTCAATGTCGCAAAAACAAAGGAGCTGGTTGTGGATTACAGGAGGAATGGAGACGGGCTAACCCCTATTGGTATCAATGGATCTGGGGTTGAGAGGGTAAACAGCTTCAAGTTCCTCAGCGTCCCCATCATTGAAGACCTCACGTGGTCTGTACACACTAGCTGTGTGGTGAAAAAAGCACAACAGTGCCTACTTCATCTCAGACGGTTGAGGGAGTTTGGTATGGGCCCCCAAATCCTAACAACTTTCTACAGGGGAACAGAAAAACAGGCACAAAGTCTCCTGGCAGCATCCACGCTCCAAACATTGGAGGAAGAAAGCTCAGGAAATCCAACTCGCAGACGCCAACGACACTCCAGGCTTTCTCAATGCAACTAGAGCTATTTTTGGCCCATCCCCTCACGGTCAAGCCCCTCTCAAAAGCAAAGATGGTTCAACCATCCTGAAGAGCAATGCTGACATCAATTCTAGATGGAGGGAGCACTTTGAAGATCTTCTCAATCAAAACATCTCATTTGACAGGAATGTGATTAACAACGTTCCAAAACAGCCCGTTGACAACTCCCTAAGCAAAATACCAACACTTGAAGAAGTCAAGGAAGCCATCAAAACCTTGAAAAACAACAAGACCGCTGGACTCGATGGAATGCCAGCCAAGGCCTACAAAATTGGAGATAACCGGCTATTATCAACTGCATCAACTTCTCATCAAGATCTGGATAAATGAAGACGTACCAGCAGACTTTAGAGATGCAGCAGTCATTACCATCTACAAAAGGAAAGGTGATCAATCCGAATGCGGAAACTATCGTGGAATTTCCCTGTTAGCAACAGCAGGAAAGATGCTCACCTGCATCATGAACAACTGGCTCAAGCCTTTAGCTGAGGAGATCCTTCCAGAGACAGAAGCCGGTTTTAGACCATCACATGGAGCAATCGACATGAGCTTCACAATGCAACAACTACAAGAAAAATGTCGTGAACAACTTCAACCTTTGTACATGGCATTCATCGACCTCACCAAAGCCTTTGACTCGGTATCAAGGGAACTCCTTTGGGATGTCCTATCCACCTATGGATGCCCTGAAAAGTACATTCGAATCCTGAGATTCCTCCACGATGGCATGCTTGCCACAGTCATGGTCAGCAACATTACTGTGAGCCTTTTCAAGTTAGATCAGGAGTAAAGCAAGGATGTGTGATTGCCCCAGCTTTGTTCACCATCTTCATTGTGACAATCATCCACATTATCAAGGACGACCTACCCCCAGGAATTGAAATTGTCTACAGAACAGATGGCAGACTTTTCAATCTTGCCCGTCTCAAGTCCAAAACAAAGACATCCACGAGTTCTCTCATCGAGTTCCAATACACAGATGACAACAGTGTTGTAGCTCTTTCAGAAAACCACCTACAACAGATTCTGACTGCCTTCAACTGCGCGTACACGAAACTTGGACTTACCATCAATTCCAAGAAGACTCAGATCATCTATCCACTGTCACCAATTGAGACAAATCAGATAGAACCATCAATTCAACTTGGAAAAATAACCCTGGAAAACGTGGACCACTTTCCGTATCTTGGAAGTCACCTCTCCTCCAATGTTGACCTTAATGATGAGATCCAACATCATCTTAAATGCACTGGAACAGCTTTTGGACATCCCCGAACAGGAGTCTTTCATGATCGTGACATCTGAACAGACACCAAAATGTTAGTGTACAAAGAAGTAGTAATCCCAATGCTCCTGTACGCATCAGAAACCTGGACAACATACCAATGACATCTGAAGACACTTGAAAAGTTCCATCAACGCTGTCTTCGAAACACCTTAAATATCAGCTGGGAAGATAGAAGAACCAACGTCAGCATGCTGAATGAAGCAAAAACAACAAGCGTTGAAGCCTACGTCATCAAGAACCAACTAAGATGGAGCGGTCGTGTTGTTCGGATGAAAGACGAACGTCTGCCGAAACAAGTATTCTACTACCAGCTTAAAGAAGGCAAACGTAAAAGAGGCAGACAACAGAAGAGATTCAAAAACATCTTAAAAGCCAACATGAAGAACTGTAACATCGACATCAACAATTGGAAAACCAATGCCAAGGACAGGAAACTCAGGCAAGCCATCATCACAGAAGGAACAGCAACTTTCAAAGCCAACAGATGTACAGAATTTGAAGAAAAGAGAAGAAAATGGACAGGGAGGCAGCAACAACCAAAGCCCGATCTGCCATCTGGAACTACCTGTCCTGAATGCGGAAGAACTTTCAAAGCCAAGATTGGACTCATAAGCCACTTGAGAGGCCATAAGTAGATCAACAGAACGAAGACCACCATCCTCGACCTCGAGGGATAGCCACAACGACGAGAGCATCCTGACTGGCTACATCACTGCCTGGTATGGGAACAGTACCTTCCTTAATCGCAGGACTCTGCAGAGAATGGTGTGGACAGCCCAGCGCATCTGTAGATGTGAACTTCCCATGATTCAGGACATTTACAAGGACAGATGTGTAAAAAGGGGCTGTAGGATCATTGGGAACCCAAGTCATCCCAGCCACAATTTATTCCAGCTGCTGCCATCCAGGAAACAGTACTGCAGCATAAAAGCCAGGACCAACAGGCTCCGGGACAGCTTCTTCCACCAGGCCATCAGACTGATGAACTCACGCTGATTTGAGTGTACTCTATTTTACATTGACTGTTCTATTTCAGTTTCGGTTCTTTGTGGGAATAGGACCCGTTCTCAGGGTTCCATGACTGGCTGCTATTCAACACGCCAAGGGTCTGGCCTGAGAATCTCAATTGTGTTCGGAAGCATAAGATCTCGGGGCTCTGGAGATGAGTGGATCGAGGGTTGGTGTCATGGCTGGAGACTCGTGTGTCGTCAGGGAGGCCGGAACCGCTTTTGCTGTTGGCCCAAAGACCTGAAGTTTTTGCGACCTTTGGACACACAGCTCAAAAAAAGCGACGAAAAGGACTTTTAACATCGTAAACCAGCGGGTTGTTGTTATGTCTCCTGCTCACTGTGAAAATGGGGGACACCTCCCTCTCGCTTGCCAGGGAGAGAGATAACCTGTGGGTTGTCGAATTTCGGGTGAAATGCGAAACTTCTGGGGTAACTGCAAGGTCTGCGTTTTTGCTGTTGCTTAGCACACACTTGGGCTCAGTGATAGCACCGATACACGTTTAATTTTGCTGGTGGGGGAGGGGGATTGCCGCTCGCTGCCGCTTATGCGCAGGAAGGGGAAGCTGGGGGGACTTTAGGGCTCTCACGTTTAACTGTCGTTCATTCTTTAAGGCACTTCTATGTTTTTGTGGATGTTTTGTGAAGAAAAAGCATTTTAGGACGTATGTTGTACACATTTCTCTGACATTAAACTTGACCTTTGAACTTTTGAACCTTTGAATTTATTATAAATGACTATGATTGCACATGGCACATTTAGATGGAGACGTAAGAAAGATTTTTATTCCTCATGTATGTGAAGGATGTAAGAAATAAAGTCAATTCAATTACCTGCTTACGGATGCCGAGTTTGGGTTCCATCAAGGCCAAACATGGACCAAAGAGCTAAATAGCAGAGGTGAGGTGAGAGTGATAGCCCTCCTCTACTTGGAATGATACCTGACACAAAGGAAGATGGTTGTGGTGGTCGGAGGTCAATCATCTCATCCTCAGGACATCACTGCAGGAGTTCCTCAGGGAAGTGTC